>NC_079449.1:5234782-5379543 GCF_903798145.1 Danio aesculapii | reverse complement strand
TGTTAGGGGTGGGCGGTACACTGGTGTCATAGTCATCACCGGTGTGACATTGCGCCACGACATGGATTTTCTAATACCGTCAATACCGTGATAAATCAATTATGCGCCTTGAATGGCTGCATTTACATCAATAATAGCTCATTCTAAATAATAAGGCATTCAATTTTCTTCAAACGTTCAGTTGTGGTCTGAATACATGTCCTTATACTACAGGGCTCGAAATTGCAACCATTTTGGTCGCATGAGCGCCCGAAATTTAATCTATGCGCCCTCATAATATATTTGGGAGCATTTGTGTGTCTGAATTAGGGCTGTGATGGTAATGGAAGAAATCATGCGGTATGTTGGTTAACCGCGCAGATATATAAAAATAAGCATTTTTACCGCACCGCTGTAATTTCTATATCCCAGTCGCTTTATCAACATTTTTAATACAAGTCATTATTTTAAAGATTATGACTTGAGAATATGATTTTACCTCAGCGCTGCACTTTTCTCCTTCTCCCTCGCGCTGAGCAGGTGACGGAGTGTTGTGAAGTAGTTAAACTCTCCTCAGTTTAATTTACAGTGTCAAACTGGCACAGGAATATCAGTATATTAATATAGGCTTTGCTAAAAGGCTGTTCAAATGTAGGTCTTTTTTTACAGAAGCTATTAACAGACGCGCATGCTGCAACACGGTGATGAGTCAACAATCGCATATATTTGACTTATTTAAAGTAGGCTATAGGCTATAGCATATAATAATTTTGTGTAAAGACATTTTATAAAAAATGTAGCCAATATATCACAGGGGTTTGTGTAGCAATTACAGTGGACCATTAATTAAATCCTTTTTTCCTGTGGAGCGAAACAAACACTGCAGTTGTGTAGCGGATGGAGACGCACAAAAATATACAATTCAGATATTTTCGTCGGCAGAAAAATATTCTTTAAACGAATTTAGTTTTGTACAATTTGTATCTTAGTTTTTGTCGGGCAGTTATTTACAAAATAAACAAGAATAACTAATAACCTTTGAGGTGAAGCGATGTGCCTCAGGGTCCGCTATATGCCGCGGCCAAAACACAAACTAAATACAATGGTAATATAAATAAAATAAAAGTGAAATATTCAGTTTCAAATATTTCGAATAGGCTGCTCTTTTAATTTTGATCATACAGTTAACAAAGATTCCATATTCCAAACTGAATATTTCACTTTTATTTTACTTATATTACGATTGTATTTAACAGACCGGTTTGTGTTTTGGCCGCGGCATATAGCGGACCATGAGGCACATCGCTTCACTTCAAGTTTATTAGTTATTCTTGTTTATTTTGTAAATAACTGACCGACAAAAACTAAGATACAAATTGTACAAAACTAAATTCGTTCAAAGAATATTTTTCTTCCGACGAAAATATCTGAATTGTATATTTTTGTGCGTCTCCATCCGCTACACAACTGCAGTGTTTGTTTCGCTCCACGGAAAAAAAGGATTTAATTAATACTCCACTGTAATTGCTGCTACACAAACCCCTGTGATATATTAGCTACATTTTTAATAAACTTCTTTACACACAATTATTATATGCTAAAGCCTATAGCCTACTTTAAATAAGTCAAAGTATATGCGATTGTTGACTCATCACCGGTCGCAGCATGCTCGTCTGTTTATAGCTTCTGTAAAAAAAGACCCTACATTTGACCAGCCGTTTTAGCAAAGCCTATATTAATATACTGATATTCCTGTGCCAGTTTGACACTGTAAATTAAACTGAGGAGAGTTTAACTACTTCACAACACTCCGTCACCTGCTCAGCGCGAGGGCAAAGGAGAAAAGTGCAGCGCTGAGGTAAAATCATATTCTCAAGTCATAATCTTTAAAATAATGACTTGTATTAAAAATGTTGATAAAGGGACTGGGATATAGAATTACAGCGGTGCGTTAAAAATGCTTATTTTCTGTGGAGCGATTGATTTGAGTTAGTAGGTCAGCTTATTAAAATAAGCTTAAAATAAAAACAGCCTATGCTGGTTATAAAAAGGATTCAGTGTTTTCGTTTTGTAATCTAAATTTGTAATTTAAGTGGAAAATACGCAGGGCAGGCCTTTTATTCCTTTTATTTAGTTTATTCTGTTTTTCTATACAATCCTGAAAGATTCACAAGCAAAAATCAATACTAAACTAAAATGGGCGGTGATGACTGTAATAACCACATCACTGCGGTTGACATCTCATTATGGCGGTGATGCGGTTACCGTCACACCCCTAGTCTGAATATAATGGTTGTAGTGCAATCTGATTTGATTTTCTCTAAAAACTTGCTGAATCGCTCTACCCTGCTGAAGTATTGGTTATTAGCTGTCAGTCACTCAACGCTTCCCGCTGTCAGATAACAGGGAGCTTTTGTTACTGCAGGCAATGCAAACGGCTGAAGAGTGAAAATTGCACAGGTTTGCAAACCTCACCTAAAGTTATAATAATAATAATAATGGCGCAGATGACAGCGATCATAACATGAGGTAAATGTTGATCCGCCAGCTGAGATCAATCGAGTGTTTTCGGAGAAGGTGCCTGAATCTCGATGCGTTGCATTCACCGCGTGTTCAGCGCAAATGTCCGCTAAATATAAAGTCTAATACTGTAGACATCATCGCCAAAGAAACTCACCTTTACTAAGTTTACACTGAAACTACAGCTCATAACAAAGAGCGGAATTGCGCTGGTGGTCATCATGAGAATCCTGCTCTGTCTGCTTATAAATTGGTGCGGCTGACTCGCCTGCTTTATTCCACCAACACAGAGAAATGAAGATCAGCTCATAACGAGACTGAGCATTTACAATGACCCAAACCGAAACTTTAAAGAGTGATAGAAGTGAGACTTTCTTTTGTCCCTTCTTCCTTGAGATGTATATTATTTTGCTATTGAAAGTAATACCATGATATTATACCGTCACCGTTCAAAAGATGAAAAATACCGTGATATTAATTTTAGGTCATATCGCCCACCCCTAATATATATATACATATACACACACGTTGCTGCTCAAATTACTTAGCTATACTGTACTTTTAAAAATGGCCTAAAATATATATATAAATAATTTTAGGGTGTTTTTAAAAGTACAGTTTAGCCAAGTAATTTGAGCAGCAACGTTTCTACTTCAACTAATAAACACTTATAAATATTTGCTATATATAACTTGTCTAGCCATGTTAGTTCATGTTAAATATAAATATTTACATTAGAGCATTTAACTGCCGCGTCTATCAGCTCTTCTGTCTATGAGGTGACATACGAGTGATCCGCTGACTAATTGACTGATCTTTGCGGCTTTGAAATGCTCCAGTGTCCGTCTATCTGTGTTTACACTCAGTAAGACTGTCATTTCTGTTGAGCATGGGAACACTATGGCAAATCAGCGCTGTTTAAGAACGAGCTTAAATCATAGCAGGAAATGGACTATTCTAAAGTTACAGTACTGATTGGTACTGAAATTCCAGTATCATGACAACACTAATGTACGGGACTTAATTTTAACTAATTGTCCACCTATTCTTTCTTTTAGAACTACATCACAGCCGAGGAGCTGAGGCGTGAGCTTCCCCCTGACCAGGCAGAGTACTGCATCGCCCGAATGGCGCCGTACTCTGGGCCGGACGCAGTGGCTGGCGCTCTTGACTACATGTCCTTCTCCACCGCCCTGTACGGGGAGAGCGACCTCTAAGGGCCAACTCCAGAACTACGCAGCAGCTCTCTCTCCTACATCAGTGCTGATCTTCTCACAGACTAGATAGATGAGAGCGCCGGATGGAAGCCGCATCTGATTCCTCTCAGCCATCCAGTCCTGAAAGAGATCAGTGCTCCTGAGGAAGAGGAAGATATATTTAAGAGTGTTGGAAATGGGACTTCATAGCACATCTGAAGGGGAGGGTGGGATAGATGTTTGGGGGAAAGGGAGTTAAACCATGGCATTGTGGGAAGAGCAAATAACTGTTGATGAAGCTTGCCACGCATTGAGGGATTACCTTTTGATTCGGTGTAAAAACATGTCAGTCTTGGAGATCTTAAGATGTAGGATTGAAGGAAAGAGAGAGGTTTAAGATGCAGGTTCTCAATGTTGAGGGAAAAGAGAGAGGGTTATGTGTGTTTGTGTGGCTTTGGACTGTAGCCACAGCTCAGGTTCTTTAATCTTCTTCCGTATCATATGATGCATACCATAAAAGGACTTTCCCCCAAGCTTTTAAGCGATTTCTCACCAGCAGTAATCTTGACGTTAATAAAATTAGTAGAGATATCATTAAATCTTACTTGTTTGTTCTCGGATGGAGTTTAAAGAATCAGTTTTGGCTTCAGTCTGCGCCTAGACACTTAACCTGCACCCTCTACCCCGGTGGGGAGGGCACAAGCTTTTTCCAGTTAACAGGCTATTTTGTTTGTTTTCATTTTGTTGTTTTCTTGCTAGAGTTGGTGGGGTGGGAGGTTTTGGTTTTGGGGTTGGGGTGTGTTATTTGGCATAGTTGTATGTCGTAGGAAAATGGACGGAATGACTCTACAAGTGATAGGGAATTTGTGACATGCCCTCTTAACCCATTTTGCTGGATCAGTGGAACTCTTTGAAAAAAATCTAACCTCAGCTTTTCCTCCTTTCATTTCTGTCCTCTCCAGCAATTTCGAGTTAGCGGGATTCAACGCTGTACATACTTCTTTTCCAGTACACAGAACTGTCGGACTACGCATGGCGGTCATGCAGGGCTTCAGGTCATAAGGTTTAAAAGATAAAAACGGGCAGTTTCACCCCTGCGGAGTACTGTAGACAGGATTGAGTAGCTACAGGTCTGTGTTTTATTTTTGAGGGCTTGAAGAATAAAGCTACAAAAAAACAATACCCAGTCGATTTTCTTTTTGCTTCTCCAATCAACCGGCGTTCTCTTGTTGACTCCCTGACTTGTCCCTTAAGGAGTTCTTAAATGTAACCAATGTCCATCTGGCATCCATCTCTAATGGTTTCTCAGATATTACTGAATGTCCATGTAAGAGCTTCAGTGGTGATGTGAGCAGCATAGCCTTGTAGTGACCCCTCCACTTGAGCTAAATACACAGCTGCTGAATCAACGGTAGAAAAGAGGATTTTATATAGTCAGAAAGAAGTACTAATGTGCCTGGTAGTCGCAGGTTGCTCTCTCCCACTCATTTTTTTTCTTTCCTTTTGTTGTACACTCGTTTTTTTTCCTCTTTCTACAGGGAGGGGCAGGGACCCAATGTACAGCTCTGGAGGTTGAGGGGAAGGAGTGGGAGAGCTGAAGTCTTAATGAACATTCCATTATGTCTTAATTAAAATTAAATTACTGTTTAACAAATCTATGCAATCATGTATCCAGTACCAACCATGCTCTGTAATGAATGGCGGGGGTGATTTGCAATCGAAAGTGTTGAATTCAAGTGAGAACAAAAATTAAGGGTAGACTGGGGAAATAGGGTTGGGCAGGTGGGCTTCCGAAGATTTGAGAAGACTTGGACCAGAAGCCTGCTCTTACATCTGCAATGTTGAATAAAAGCATTTGGATTTCTGAATTTTTTTTTCTTTTGTACTCTTTAATATCAAACGTTATCTGCTGTACTGGAAATTTGCTAAACTGCTTTCTGTCTAAGATGAAAAGTGAATTTCACATGCACACATAAAGTTTCCTTATAAAATATTACCACTTTGAATTATTTGTCTGTCTCCCTGCTTGTTTAAGATATATTTTTTCACTCAAACCCAACTTATTAACTTAACTGAAAAAAAATTTGATGAATCATTGCTTTGACGTCTTGTTCTGACTTCAGTATAAGTTTTATCAACCACACAGTGACAAAACATTAATTAGCAATACATCTTATTCTCCGTACTTAGATTTGGTGTTATTACTACTAACACATTTTCTCATTTAACGCCACTGCATTTGCATTAAATGTTCTGGCTGGAGATGAATTTGATGGTAATGAAAACCTGATCTTTATCTTAAATCTCAAATTAGTCAATTCATATACTATTACAATGTCCAATTTTTTTAATAGAGCACCTGTTAGTACTCAGTCAGTCTTCCTAGTCCTTAGGGAGGAGTTCCAGTTGGCACCAGTGGTGTAGTGGTTAGTGCGTCAACACATGCACTCCAGTGCTCACGGCGACCTGAGTTCGATTCTGCCTCGCGGTCCTATGCTGATCCTTCCCCTCTCTCTGCTCCGCTTGCTTTCCTGTCAATACTCCCACTGTCCTATCGAATAAAGGTGAAAACCTGAAAAAATAATTATAAAAAAAAAAAAAAGAAATGTGCAGTACAGTCGACTTTTTAGCACGTGAAACCACAGGAATGAAATATTACATTGTTTCTAATGGACATAGCTTGTTATTGGTCAATTATTGGTCTCAAAACATTTTTATGGTCTGTCAGTTGATCACTGTCGAGAACCGTGAACGCTAGTAACTTACACGACCTGAGTGACTGGCTTTTAATTTCCTGTTATTGACTTCTGGCCATGAAACCGAGGATGCGCATTTTGATGTCTTGTTCTGGCTTCAGTATAAGTTTTATAAACTACACACTACCAAAACATTGCTTAGCAATACCTCTTATACTCCATACTTGGATTTGGTGTTATTACCAAAACATTTTCCCGTTAAACACCGCTGTATATGCCTCAAACATAGTGGCTGGAGATGAATTTGATAGTAATGAAAACCTGATCGCTATATTAAATCTCAAATTTGACATTTTATGTACTATGACATTGACTGAGTACTATATAACAGCTGCTCTGTTAAAAAGTTAGACAGCTGAATACTCAAGAACCACAGAAAAAAGAAAGTTAACTTACCGTCCTCCTAGTCCTGAGGAGGAGTTCCTGTGTAGAAATGTGCAGTACAGTCGACTGGTTAGCTTGTGAAACAGCACGAATGAAATATTGCAACGTTTCTAATAGATGTAGCTTGTTATTTGTCTCAAAACCATTTATTTTTATGGCCTGTCTGTTGATTGCTGTCGACAAACGCGAATGCTAGAAACTTACACGACCTAATGAGCGCGGGCCTCCTGTCCATTAAACCGAGGATACGCATTTTGACGTCTTGTTCTGACTTCATTACAAGTTTTATCAACTACACACTAACAAAACATTGCTTAGCAATACATCTTATTCTCCATACTTAGATTTGGTGTTATTACTAAAACATTTTCTCGTTAAACACCGCCGCATACGTCTTAAATGTTGTGGCTGAAGATGAATTTGATAGTAATGAAAACCTGACCATTCTTTTAAATCTGAAATCAGTCAATTTATGTGTTATTACGTTGACTGAGTACTATATAACAGCTGCTCTGGTAAAAAGTTGGACAGCTGAAGACTCAAGGACCAAAGAAAAAAAAAGAAAGTTAACCTACCATCCTCCTAGTCCTGAGGAGGAGTTCCTGTGTAAAAAAGGTGCAGTACAGTTTGCTTGTGAAACAGCACGAATAAAATATTACAACGTTTCTAATGGACGTAGCTTGTTGTTCGTCTCAAAACCGTTAATTTTTATGGTCTGTCAGTTCATTAATCCCCAGCCGTTTGAACTTGAGTGGTGGCCGTTAAACTGAGGACGCGCGCTTTGTGTTTAAATTCATCAGCAGGTGGGAAAGGCGCGACTCATCTCAGATCTTGGGCTGTTGTGGCGGGAATCATGCTGACTTTGACGTTCACCTGTTGTGTTCTTCTAATCTACCTGCTTTCAAACTCGGTAAAGATGACTGACGAAAATCAGGTAAAACCCAACGTCCTGATTATATGCGTGTGTAAAGTGTGTT
This sequence comes from Danio aesculapii, assembly GCF_903798145.1. NCBI lineage: Eukaryota > Metazoa > Chordata > Actinopteri > Cypriniformes > Danionidae > Danio > Danio aesculapii. The sequence continues at coordinate 5,371,731 of NC_079449.1, read as the reverse complement.
GTGAAGTTTTCTGTGAAGATAATTAGAACAAATCTACGGGGGAAATTAAGATTAACAAAAACATTAGCAGTTTGCGAGTAGACAGTTGTGATATCACATTTAAAAATGTATAAGAAACTTGAAGTTGAAAGTTGAAGTCACAGATGAGTTATTTAACTTTAACATAAGCATAAAGCATAAACCTAAATAAAAATGTATTTCTGTTTATTTCATATTTTCCTGTCAAGACATGTACCTGTTGACCTGCAAAAATGCCACCTGCAAATGTGAAATCGGACTATGAAAGCCAGCTCAACAAATCTGAAAAGGAGGTTTTGTAAAAATACAATTTATTTTTTCCCCTTTTGTAATTGCCCCACTGTCAGTGGTTAAAAAATGGCAGTAAATTCAAAATATGCACACCTGTCAGCAAAATGGCACCACATCTCTCATTCATTACTGCTGCAACCACATGAGGCCACTCAGACTGTTTATTTTCATTCGCAGTTATTAAAATTTCTGGACAAGCCTCGTGTTCACAGTGCTGCCTTGTTCTCCAACAGAGACAACTTTGACTTTCTGCGCTCTGGCTGTTTGTTTCTGCACTCTTGGCAAGAACAGTTTTAAGCTCAACTGTGTTCATGTCACTTTCAATGTTTCATTGCTGTAGTGCACAGAAATTGGACTGTGAGGGTGTGGAAAGCTTCCATACTAATTTTTTGGCTATTAGCTTTTCTGTTTATAAAAAAAATTGCATTTAAATTCATTATATGTGCGTATGTGTCAACTTATATTTAAAAAGTGATTTATATACATAAACATTTTAAAGTACACTGTTTAATCCTCTGAGTATTTCAGAAACTGCTGATCTACTGGGATTTTCACGCACAACCATCTCTAGGGTTTACAGAGAATGGTCAGAAAAAGAGAAAATATCCAGTGACCTGCAGTTCTGTGGGCCTAAATGCTTTGTTGATGTCATAGAAGAATGGCCAGACTGGTTCCAGCTGATAGAAAGGCAACAGTAACTCCAATATCCACTTGTTACAACCGAGGTCTGCAGAAGAGCATCTCTGAACACACAACACGTCCAACCTTGAGGCGGATGGGCTACAGCAGCAGAAGACCACACCGGGTGCCACTCCTGTCAGCTAAGAACAGGAACTTGAGGCTACAATTCACACAGGCTCACCAATATTAGACAATAGAAGATTGGAAAAACGTTGCCTGGACTGATGAGTCTCTATTTCAGCTGCATCATTCAGATGGTAGGGTCAGAATTTGGCATCAACAACATGAAAGCATGGATCCATCCTGCCTTGTATCAACGGTTCAGACTGGTGGTGTAATGGTGTGTATGGAACAAGTAAGATGTACCTAATAAAGTGGCCGATAGTGTATATTACTCAACTCAGGGGCGTAGCAACCAGGGGAGACAGGGAGATACGTCCCCTGCACTTTTAGAGACTGACCATTTAGAAACACGTGATTAAGAATGTAAACCTTTGGATTTCATACAGCTGTCCCCCCCACTTTTAAAATGTCCACATTACCCCTGACTCTACTAATACACTATATATATATATATATAAATATATAATTCTGGTTTAGATATTTGTATTGATTTTCAGTTTTTCAAACGGAGAAGACAACAATACAAACCCCTGACCCATACCAATCCAACAGTGGGATAGTGCTCACATTAGCCGAAAATTAACTAATATACAATTGTTTATGTAGGTTCAAATACAAATAGAAAAAAATTATAAAAATAAAAACAATAAAAAAAATATATATATAAAATGTAAAAAAAAAAAATACAAACATAACCATACATACCATATGTACAGCAAAATACCATACCATGTGCACAGCAATTTATTTGAGATTTTACACATAATCAATAAAGGGTTGCCACACCTTAAAAAAAATTCCCTCCGACCCTCTTAATGAAAATCAGATTTTTTCCCAAATAGAGACAAGACACAATTTCTCTAATCCACTGAGCATGAGTGGGAGGACGAGAATCCTTCCCTTTAAGCAAAATAGCCCTACATGCCAATAAAGTCGAAAAAACAATGATTTTACGCTTTGATGAAGGCAACTGTATTTCCCCAAACAGTGCCACCTGTGGATCTCATTCTAGCTTGTGCTGACGAATCACAGATAACGAATCAAATATTAACCGCCAGAAATACTCTAGGTTAGGACAAGTCCAGAGCATGTGAAATAAAGTGCCTTCAGCACAATGACATCTATTGCACAAAGAACTAGTACCAGGAAACGTTTGGGCTAATTTAGTCTTAGTTCTGTGCACTACTTTAAATTGAACGAGAGAGCGCCGGGCACACATTGATGATGTACAGAATATATATATTATTCTGACCTGTACTTAGGCAAGTTTATTTGCAGTATATAGCACATTTCATACGCTATAATAATTCAAAGAGCTTTACATAAACAGAAGGATTAAAATAAGTGCACAGTTAATATAAGAAATAACAAAAAAATGAATGATTAAAAGCATATTTAAAAGGAATACAAGTAAGACTGTATAAGTTCTGTTCTGCTGAACTTATTATTAATTATATATAAGAGAATAAGTGATCTAAATGCTCTTATATTATTTAAAAAAATGTGTGCGTTGAAGTATTAAGGCAAAATATAAAGATGGTAATGACTATAAGAACAAAACAGAGCCTGGAAAGAAACAATTAAATCTCCATATATCAGATTGAGCTTTTTATTGAAATCTACAAACAGCTTGTTATGGAAAACTTGAGCATTTTCTTCTTCTAAAACTGCTGGAGGTTTTAATGGTTTCTCAATAATGACTGAGAGATGGAGATGCTGCCACAAATATCTGGTGTTGCAAACATGTGCAAGTCATTTGGCAAACTCTCACTCTCTCCTTCTCTCTCTTCATTAATGAACACTGCTCTGTTCTTGTCATGGATTCAGTAAACACTGCCACAGATGTTTGCGATATTCGTGTTAATTGACCTCCACAATATTATACAATTTTCCTACACTTTAATGAGAAAAAAACTGTAAAATCTAATTTTGTTACCTGGTTACTGGTATGTTTTGCAGTCCTTGCTGTATATGGCACATTTGCTTTACCAGAATTCCCAGTATGACACTTCACTTGTGTTTTTGATGACACTTTTTTATTAGCTCTGTATATGTTAAGAGTTTAGTGATGCATCCAATGTTGTTAACACTACATTTATTGCACTGCTTTAACATCATGCATATTGTTATGATGGTGTTTATTAGATGTTATGAATGAGCAGCTTTTATATATATATATATATATATATATATATATATATATATATATATATATATATATATATATAATACTGCTACGAGTGTGATATTGCTCATATATATATATATATATATATATATATATATATATATATATATATATATATATATATATATATATATATATATATATATATATATATGAGTAATATCACACTCGTAGCAGTATATCAGCACAGGTGGGAGGAGTGTGCGTTGGCATTGCGTTGGCATGAGAGTGCCTTAGTGTCCAACCAGTGATGATATACAGCCATATCGCACTGCTAAGAGTGTGATATTGCGTTTAAACAACAGTTTGACGGCATAATCGGGTATATAAAAAAAGAAAATCAAACAGAGTCTAAAAACCCTTTTGTGTTAGGAACTACTTTCTTCCACCATTCATTCACATCTGCAGCTGAGGTCAAAACAGCAGAAGCCGTTATTAATTCACCAACGTCACTTTAGAGCTAGTGTTTGAATGATTCTCTAGCTCAGTGTTTCCCAAACCTGTTCCTGAAGGCACACCAACAGTACACATTTTCAACCTCTCCCTAATCAAACACACCTGAATCATCTTATCATAACATCAGAAGAGACTCCAACACCTGAAGTTAATTGGTCAGAAAAGGGAGACATCCAAAATATGTACTGTTGGTGTGCCTCCAGGAACAGGGTTGGGAAACACTGCTCTAGCGTAATGTCTAAAATGATGACAAAACAGGTGATTTTGCTTACAATTTAAGATTATAAGGCTGAACGTGACATGGCAGTATTAAAGTCTACACAATTTCTCTGTAGCAATCAGGATATCACAATAATTAACTCAGAAAAAAGCAGCGCAATCACTACCAGATTGCTGTTGTGTTTGCGATAAGAAAAAATGCTAAACACATGCGGGCATTTCTTCTTTCTTTCTGCCAACACAACACACATTCCTGATATGCGAGTCCCATCTCACACTCAATACACTACAATTATATGGTATAAATACAGCACTACAACATACAATAGAGAGAGATTGACTTAGAATGTCACTTACCTGTTTTATAATGATTTGATCAACTATAGTTAGATATTATACAGTTTTAATCTTCTAAGGGCTTATTATGCAATCCTGTCACCATCTTGACAACGTCAACCGTCTTTAGTCTACTCAGTATGGCCGGCTAATGGCCGCCGACGCGCTGTCTCTCAGAAATTATAAATATTTTAAAATAGACACTAACCTTATAATAGATTCCAACATTAGATGATTACTCTCTCTCTCTCTCTCTCTCTCTCTCTCTCTCTCTCTCTCTCTATATATATATATATATATATATATATATATATATATATATATATATATATATATATATATATATATATAAAATAGCAGCGAAAATAAGTATTGAACACGTCACGTTTTTTCCTGCCAAAATGACCAGCTAAAACCAGCTATGTCCAGCTTAAACCAGGCTGGTCAAGCTGGTTTTAGCTGGTCATTTTCCACCCTGACCAGCTAAGACCAGGCTGGAAATGGCTGGAAACCAGCCTGGAAATGGCCAAAACCCCTCTAAAACCAGGCTGGTCAACCAGCTAAAACCAGCCAACCAGCCTAGGCTGGTTTAAGCTGGTTTTTTTCAGTAGGAAGGGGATTGAAATGACAGCATTTGGATTACTATCCCTTTAACCACCCTAAAGATCAATAAAAAAAAAAAACAAGACTGATGCTATATAACCCTTAAATGGGTCCCCCACGATTAGAAAAGAACCACTTTGCAGTGCTAAAAAGCACTGTTGTGTGTGTGTGTAGATGATAGTACTTTAAAATATTTGTGGGTTTACATTGTAAAAGTTTATGAAACTCAAGTTTACGATGAATGTAAATGTTTTGTACTTTAATATTAAAGTTCAGGCAGCTTCCAGTTATTTCTTTTGTTTATTACTATACATTTCACAGAATTTTCTTACATAGTACATTATATCTCTGCTGTAGTATTTGGGACATTAGAGCATGTACATTTAAGACTATTTAATACTTTTCGTAAATTGAGTGTGATTGGAAATAGGCCTACTGTACCTATTTCCTTCTTCCAATATTTGCCATTTCAGAGTGAGAACACACTGGGTGGGTGCTGACCAAAGTTTTCTCCCTTTTTTGCCTCTGATTAAAGTACATAACTGAAAGCCAATTTCACGGCAGGAGAATATTTGTTCGAGCATTAGGCTAAATCTTTGGGCTATTTAAAATATAAACATCTCTGCTTGCCATCGACGACATAATCTGTCCTCTGGGAGAGTGCTGCGTCATTTACTGCGTTTTTCACCACAGTAACCTGCTGTTCCTTAGCCAGACAAATTTTTTATTTCTATTTAGATATGTTTTTGCACAGACTTGTCTATCACACGGGTGTAAACTAACTCTGTTGTCTTGCTAATCTAATCTTCCAGCAGCTGGTTCTGGAGCAGCAATGGCGGCAGGCGTGTGCAAGTGCGCGGGTCTGCGCTAGAGGGCGCCATCGGGCCGTGTGTGGCAGTAATGGCCGGCTCTATAAATCTCTCTGTTTATTCCAACGAGCGCAGTGTATCAACAGACAGCTGAAGACAGCCAAAATGTCCACATGCACAGGTAAAAACACGACTCCTGCTGCAGATAAACTACATGATTTACAGAATTGGATCCATTTCAGAAAGACAAACACGACCTCAGAGATGTATAACTGTGTGACTGTGTTAAATAAATTGTTATTATGGTCTGCACACTGTTATTTTCACTTTAAAGGCATAGTTCACCCAAAACTGAAAGATCTGTCATCATTAACTCACTCTTTACTGGTCCCAAACCTGTGTAAGTTTCTTCTGTCAAACACTAAGGACATGTTTTTAAGGGTGGGGGGGGGGGGGGGGGGGGGGGGGATTGTTTTGTGTAATACATGCTTCAGTGAATTAAATTTATGTATTTAAATGACATCTAATTTATTAATAAAATGTATTCAGTGTTTTGTGGTATAGGCTATTTAGTGTATTCTGACCTGATAAGCTGTTTCGGCTTACTTTAGGTCAAACCATACAAACTACGCATCTAATTTGACTTTACTTTTAGGCTATATGTAGAAATAAACACCTATTTTATGAGAAAACAGTTATGTGAACACTTACGGTGTCTATCTGTGCTCTATACCTGCTGTTTTCAGACTGTTAAATGACTTTTCTCTGATTGGCATGATTATACATTCACAGTGGTATGAACCGTTATAGGGGTGGTCAAATGTATATCTAATATTTTAATTTTTAACATTATTATTTAAAATATAGATCGGAGTGAACTTTTTCTCAGATTCAAAGGGCCTACCACCTCATAGATCTTGTTTTGATGCCTTTCAGCGGGGATCAAGCCTTAATTAGCAGGGTCAGTCCCCTCCAAACCCCCCTGTAATCCGCACCCTGCCTGTAACCATTTCATAGTATTTGTTTATCTTTCTATGAAAGTCAATGGTTACAGGTTTTCGGTTTTCTTCAAAATATTTCCGTTATTGACATTTAAAAAAATCTATGAAATCAATATATTTCTCTTCAATTGACTTTGTATTTTATATTTTTATGGTACTAAATTATGTTTATGCTGTAGTTATTATCATTTTATGGTGAGTTAACCACTTTTTGAGCATAAAACAAAATTTGAATTATTGTTCATTGTTAATCCCATCTCCTAACCTCTCTTTAATAAACTCAATTAACAAAACAAAGAATAAATGAACACCAAATTAAGTACATACAGTAAGTACATACAGTAAGTACATACTGTAACATCAGAGAATAACTGGATACAGATGGGGAAAATAATAATAATTAAACAAAAAACCTTTTGATAGGCCTTTGATATAGCAAAGAGCTTAGAATGACCAAGAGGCGACACTCAATAGAACGTTCCATTGCAACAGCAGTGCCCAGCAACTGCCCCGGATTCCACCATTTTGGAGTGAAAGCGGTCTGCTGTCCATTGGATCTTATTGCTGTCGCGATGGCAAGCAGCTGCTTTGTTATTTGTTTATTTATTTATTTAAAAAGCTCATTAAAGCTGATATACAACCTGAAAGACGACAACACAACACTTACTATCACATTCGTAAGCACTTTTAGTAGTTTATTTTACAGACTTAAGAATACCCTACAGAAAAAAACAGCTTAAACCAGCCTAGGCTTGTTGGCTGGTTTTAGCTGGTTGACCAGCCTGGTTTTAGAGGGGTTTTGCCCATTTCCAGGCTGGTTTCCAGCCATTTCCAGCCTGGTCTTAGCTGGTCAGGCTGGAAAATGACCAGCTAAAACCAGCTTGACCACCTAGCCAGGCTGGGAGCCCGGCCAAAACCAGCTATGTCCAGTCTAAACCAGGCTGGTCAAGCTGGTTTCAGCTGGATTTAGCTGGTCATTTTCCAGCCTGACTAGCTAAGACTAGGCTGGAAATAGCTGGAAACCAGCCTGGAAATGGCCAAAACCCCTCTAAAACCAGGCTGGTCAACCAGCTAAAACCAGCCAACCAGCCTAGGCTGGTTTAAGCTGGATTTTTCAACAGGGTATGCTGTTGTTCTATTGGAGTGTTCATTCTAAAATGGCCACCGCGCCATCTAGTGGCTGTTTCCCAAATCGCACTAGAGTGTCGCCTGTTGGTATTCTATGCTGTTTGTATATAGTCAAGAAAGTGATCCCAAGTCTTATAAAATGAATCTAGTGAGCCAGAGAGTAAGCCTCTCAGCTTTTCAAGTCTGATATAGTAAAAATGTCCTCTATCCACTTGTCATGTGTAGGGGAGACTAAAATTATGGTAAAAGCAACAACTTTGCTGTCATGGACTGTCAAATTAGGTCTAAGGCAGTGTTGTAGTCTTGGATATACGCATGTATACTCCGTATGCCTACTTTTTTCCACAAGCTGTTTGGGTATTACGACTTCTGAGGATCATTAATTGAGTATACCCTTGGTATAGTCACTTGTTTTGCTGATTAAACTTCTCTAATTTACGTTTATTTGCGTCCCCTTTAACTGTATACCAAATCATTTTTAACTCGCATCTTAATTTGTTGCAATTGGTGCAGTTTTGTTTAATTTGTGCCATTCCCTGCTCCCAACCGCAGCAGCTGTGAGAAAATGTTGAGAGAGTTTTGCGAAGACGACGACAGGTCAACTGAATACTGTCGCTTTAGATCCCTATATTTCTATTCATCTCCCCTAAAACTTTTGTGATTACCTTATGAACTGTACAATAAATGATTGCCTCAGTCCCCTTTAAAGCCAGTCTCCGGGTCTGCTGTGGCACTATTAGCTAAGCATAAATCATTGAACAGGATTAGACTATTAGCATCTCGCTTTAAAGTGAACAAATTTGTTTAAATGTTTTTCCTTTTTAAATGGATTTTTCACCCAAAAAAGGAAAATCGCCTTCATTTACTCAACCTTTACTTGTTCCAAAAGGGTTTGTGTTTTTTTATTCTGTTAAAGCTGTTAACCTATAACCTTTGACCTTCATAGTATTTGTTTTTCCTTCTGTGGAAGTCATTAGTTAGCGGTAACTTATGTTGAATAAATATATACATAGCTAATGAATCAAAGAAACTGACTTTCATCGGATTTAAACTTTTAAAATTGAGCTTGGGTTTTACTCCCCGCGCGAGTTCTGCTTGTTCATCCTCGTCAGTGTTTACATTCCTCCGCTCGCGCACGCAAGCCTGGCGATACAGAAACTAGCTGATCAGATCACGGTGTTAGAGCAACAACACCCGGACTCTGTTTTAATCATTCTCGGGGATTTTAACAAAGCAAAACTGTCCCGTGAACTGCCAAAATATAGACAGCATGTTACATGTCCCACAAGAGACAGAAATATACTGGATCACTGCTATACTACAATAAAGGATGCATACCGCTCCGTCCAACGAGCAGCTTTGGGACACTCTGACCATTGTTTGATTCATTTCATTCCAACCTACAGGCAGAAACTGAAAACAGCCAAACCTGTATTAAGATCTGTGAAAAGATGGACTAACGAAACAGAGCGGGATCTACAAGCCTGTTTTGACCTCACTGACTGGAGTGTTTTTGAAGCTGCTGCAAACGATCTGGATGAGCTCACAGAGACTGTAACATCTTATTTCAGTTTCTGTGAAGATGTGTGCATTCCTACCAGGACTCAACTCACATACAACAATGACAAACCATGGTTCACTGTAAATCTCAGACAGCTACGTCAGGCCAAGGAGGTTGCTTACAGGAATGGGGATAGGGCCTTGTATAAGCAGGCCAAATACACACTGGAAAAGGAGATCAGAGTCGCAAAAAGGAACTATTCTGAGAAACTAAGGAGTCAGTTCTCTTCCAGCGACTCAGCATCTGTGTGGAAAAGTCTGAAAAACATCACAAACTACAAGACACCATCCCCCAGCACTGTAGACAATGAACGACTTGCAAACGACCTGAATGAGTTTTACTGCCGGTTTGAGAAAACCCCCCACACCCACTCTGAACTGCTCTTCACGCCACCATTAACACCTCCACCACCCCCTGCCTCCCCCATACCTGCCCTACAGTTTTAACGAAGATGAGGTTCGCCAGGTCTTCCGGAAACAAGAGGAAAAAAGCACCAGGCCCAGATTTTATAACACCAGCTTGTTTAAAATCCTGTGCTGACCAACTGGCCCCCATCTTCACCCTGATCTTCAACAGATCACTGGAGCTGTGTGAAGCGCCCTCCTGCCTCAAACGCTCTACCATCATCCCCATCCCAAAGAAACCCAAACTTACAGGACTAAATGACTACAGACCGGTGGCACTAACATCTGTGGTCATGAAGTCCTTTGAAAAACTGGTGCTGGCCCACCTGAAGGACATCACTGAACCCTCACTGGACTCTCTTCAGTTTGCCTACAGAGCAAACAGGTCTGTGGATGATGCAGTAAATATGGGACTGCATTATGCTCTGCAACACCTAGACAGACCAGGGACCTATGTGAGGATCTTGTTTGTTGACTTCAGCTCGGCGTTTAACACTATCATCCCAAAACTTCTCCTGCCCAAATTAACTCAGCTCTCTGTGCCCACCTCTGTCTGTCAGTGGATCAACAGCTTCCTAACGGACAGGCAGCAGCTGGTGAAGCTGGGAAAATTCTCATCTAGCATCAGCACAATCAGCACTGGCGCCCCCCAGGGGTGTGTCCTCTCCCCACTGCTCTTCTCCCTGTACACAAATGACTGCACATCAAAAGACTCCTCTGTGAAGCTCTTGAAGTTTGCAGACGACACCACACTTATCGGCCTCATTCAGGACGGTGACGAGTCTGCTTACAGACAGGAGGTTAAGGAGTTGGCTGCCTGGTGTAGCCACAACAACCTGGAGCTCAACACGCTCAAAACAGTGGAGATGATAGTGGACTTCAGGAGAAACCCCCCTGCTCTCCCCCCACTGAGCATCATGGAGAGCATTGTGGCAGCAGTGGAGTCATTCAGGTTCCTGGGCACCACCATCTCTCAGGACCTGAAGTGGGGCACTCACATTGACTCCATTGTCAAAAAAGCTCAACAGAGGCTGTACTTTCTTCGTCAGCTGAGGAAGTTTAACCTCCCAAAGGAGCTGCTGAAACAGTTCTACACCTCCATCATTGAATCAGTCATCTGCACATCAATAACTGTCTGGTTTAGCTCAGCTACTAAATACGATCTCCAAAGACTACGTCAAATAGTTCGGACTGCTGAGCGAATCACTGGTACAACCCTTCCTACTCCCCAAGAACTGTACTTATCCAGAGCGAGCAGAAGGGCTGCCAAAATCACTCTGGACCCCTCACACCCAGCACACTGCCTCTTTGAACTTTTACCTTCTGGTCGACGCTACAGAGCACTGCGCACCAGAACAGCCCGACACAGAAACAGTTTCTTCCCTCAGGCAATCCATCTCATGAACACTTGATGATTATAATTGTGAAACCAACATCACTACTGCTATACACTTTTATACACATATACACTTATTTAACAACACACTTTACATGCCAATTTGCACATAACAGCTGCACATATAACGTTGTATATAGTAATAAACACGTACATACACTTGTCAATCTGTATATTTGCATTCACTACTTCTATTTTTTAAAATATATTTATTATCTGTTTTTTGTCCTGTCTCTGTAATCCTGTTGCACTGTAGAAGCTCTGTCACCAAAACAAATTCCTAGTATGTGTGAACATACCTGGCAATAAAGCTCTTTCTAATAGTACAGCACCTTTTTTTAGGACTACACCACTGGTCTAAGGGATACTTTAAAGTGGGCTAGGAAAGGATCATTGATTTGGAGGGCTTTATTAAATGTATTAAAAACACCTGACCTAAAGGTGGCCAGCTGTGGGCATGTCCAAAACATAAGCAGATGGTCAGCAAGTGAGTGTTTGCAACTCTTACAAGCAAAGCTCCTTTCTGGAAAGAAATGAGCGTTAGATAAGTGAGCTCTAAATAATATCTTACACTGCATTAAACCATGCCTATCACATAATGAAGAGGAATGCACAAGTGGATGTTTTAAGAAAAAGTCTCTCAGTAAGATTTGAGGCATGGTTAAATATGTCAGCTTGACCAAATCAATCGTTTCCTATGACTGTGAACAATACAGATGTGACTGTGTTGCTGAGTTGATTAGCCGTTTCTAACAATCAACTATTTTTAACTGTGTGTGTGTTTTTAAAAGCTTTTGCCAACTTTCATATCACTCTGATCAATTAAAAAAAATAAAAATAGTTACGCCCCGTGTGGCTCGGAGGATGAAAAGGGCTTAACCTAAGGACAACCCAATCTTTTGAGAATTCCCCTGAGAAGGTAGCTGCTATGAATCGACACAGACAATGTGGCAAAAAAAAGTGGTTCATTTTATTACAATAAAGAAAAATATTTAAATCACCCAAAATGTATTTACAAATGTGTACAATAAATGCAAAATGAAGTAAACAAAAAAACCTGATAGAGGGAAGGAAAATAAGCGGTGCCAAATCAAAGAAAATAACAAAACACCCGCTAACTAATCCCTCCCCCCACCTCTAAATAACTAAAGAGAAATATGTAAATAGGAAAAAAAAAAAAAACATCTTCGGCGTCACATGCCTCTTAATCAACTGCACTCACTGGAACAGACATACACAAAATAGCACCCGCTTCTAACCTAGTGGATTAACAGAATCAACTACATGTGTGTAAAAATGTAAGTCACGTGACATACTTCACTTTCACTTCCCTTTTAGTACATTTTAAGCAAGTTTAGGATGAGATGTTCTAAACAGATGTACAACTCACAAAAAAAAACCTGTAAAACGAACCAGAGAGGCACAAAATGTCACACAAACAAGCACAGCAGCAACAAGAATCCCCCTCTAACCTGGCTGGAGTCTTCACTGGAGAAGTGCTTAAATCACCCAAATCTTCTTCGGATTGGTCCACTCGGGAGAACTCAGGCAACCAATCGGAACACCTAGATTTCAGAAGAACAGCAGACAGCAAATAAAAACAGAAAGGGGAGGAGAGAACAACAGAGCAACACCCCCAGGAATGTAACAATAATAAAGAGCATTAATTGTAGGGCTCGATGTGTTTGTTTTATGAATAGTTTGTAGTTATCTTAATGAACTTAATGAACTTCATAAAAGTAAATCACTGAAAAAATCTGACAAAACAAAGCCTTGTTTGCAGAAATCATGTGGTGAATTTGAGAAACCTGAAGCTTGATGTTGTGAATTGTCATCTTTAATGTGTGTTATTGTGTTCCAGCTGATGCGCTGAAGTCTAAATGTCAGCTGGCTCGATCTCAAGCTCTCCACGCCAGTGCTCGCTCTGATCCTTTCGATATCTTTATCCCAGAATGCAAAGCTGATGGAACTTACAAAGAGGTAATGTGAGGCCAATGGAACAGTTTTCATTGTTTCAATGAATAGAGCAGTAAAGATATTGCGAGATCTGCTCGAGAGATCTGCTGTCAATAGTTGGAGACGAGCAAAATATTTGAATGGTCTTGCATGTATTTAGGCCTTTTTCACACCTGTCAACATTGGGATGTGAAAATAAGGGATATGCCACATAATAAGGGATATGAATCTCTTATTTATTTGGATTTTTTTCTTTTCATTACATTAAATAACAGGTGCCACTTTAAAAATGCACACATCTAACAGTATAATGAAAGCTTTCGATTGCTTTCCTACCTTTTAAGCTCATTTAGGACGAAATTAGTTGTGTTTGAAAAAAACCTATCAAGATTGACATCTTTAGATATTATTATTATTAATTATGAGTATATTTCTGTTCAAACACGCACCCAAAACCCAGACTTTCACTCCGCTTCAAATCATGTGAACAGAATCTGTTTGGGAAGCAGCGTCTATTTATCACTATGGAGCACGTCAGCTGACAGTCACGCACCGCTATATGACTGTTTTGAGTATTGCATATGAAGGGGAGACAGCACCTGTAATGAAAAGGAAAGGGAATCCCACCATAAACAAAGCGAAAGCACAGAACAGACTCACATTTAAGAGCAAGGGGCGGCCCCTGGTGGTTCGGCGGTATGGGTTGCGTATAGGGAGGCTCGGCTCTTTAATGTTCACTTCAGAGAAAGACTGAAAATACAGGAAAATACTTTTACAGGATGATAGCAGGATACAACTGTAAAATACGGGAGAATCCCGGTAAAAACGGGAGGGTTGACAGGTATGGCCTTTTTACATATAACAACTGAAAGTCCTGTTTTGACAATATTGCAAGTTCACCAAAAGCTGGCTGGAATTATTAGATAACTTTTTTAACATGAATATTTAATAATATAACTTCTTGTAATACACTCGTTGCTATAAGAAGTAGTTTATAGACCTATTTCCTTTTAGTAAACAAGTATTAGATTTATAGATGTGCATTTTAAGCTTCATTCTGCTTCATTCTGCTTTGGCGACCCCTGATAAATAAGGCACTAAGCTGAAGTAAAATGAATGAATGAATTAATTTCTGTAAAGCTGCTTCTGGCCATGACATGTTCACATCTACATTTTTTTAAGACACATGTTTAATAAATGTCTCAATAAATAGGCCAGACATTTCTGACTTCCCCCACCGAGAGGCTCGGGAAATGTTCTTCCAGAAGCCCATAAAGATACATTGCAGTGACAAAAGCTGCACAGTTTGTGAATAAAAAAGATATGAAATAAATGTTCATTTATGATTTACAAATGGTTGTACAGTTCAAATAGTTGTTCAGTTATTTACTGCTGTCATGATAAGACCATGACTCCTTGTGTCAGTGTGAGTCTGAACAGCCATGCTGCGTTGTGCTGCGTCATGCTGTCACGCCACAGTTTCACTCCAAAAACTGTAAACCCAGGGGAAACACAGTAGTTTTAAAAAAAAAAATTAACTAATATTTTTATTTAATTCAAGTTTATTTGTATAGCGCTTATTACTATACATATTGTTTCAAAGAAGCTTTACAAAAGGTGCACATTATTGCATTACAATCAGATTATGTTAAAGTTACAATCAAATATAAGTTATATATAGACTTCATTAACCTGCAATTTTTTTACATATAGGTGATGTGTATGTGGACATGTTTAATTAAGTGTATTGTATTAAGTGAACGTGTTGTCCTCCAACTCCTCGATGGTTGGCATCATCTCTTCACAGGTCTTGGAATTTCATCAATGCCACTACACAATCTGTAGAGGCCCCGGGATGAGTATCCCCAGGTGGAAATAGAGAACAAAGAAAATAAGAAGCGTAGCTGCTGTTCATAGTATATTTGAACACGATATTAAATGTCAATGTGAAAATGAAGTGCTATAAATTAAAATAGGTTATATAACCAACATAGAAACAAGCAAATAAAACCTGTAAGTATTTCTAACAAAATGCCTGGTGCATTAAGACAGGAGGAGTGCGTGCTACAGGTGGTTGTCAAGCTCACTTACTTCCATGGAGCACATTCATGCATCATACCATTATGCGATGCATTGAGTGTATGCTTTACTAAGAAGATAGGTCTAGTTTTGAACTGAGGAAGTGTGTCTGAGCCTTGGACATTATCAGGAAGGCTATTCCAGAGTTTAGGAGCCATAAATGAGAATGCTTGACCTCCTTTTGTAGACTTTGCTATTCCGGGTACTACCAGAAGCCCTGAGTTTTGAGATCTTAAATAGCGAGTTGGATTGTAGCGAGACATGAGGTTGGTTAGATAAACAGGAGCCAGATTGTTTAAAGCTTCTTTAAAGGGAAGAAGCAATATTTTATAATCAATACAGAGCTTTAACAGGCAGCCAGTGTAAGGAGGATAAAATAAGGGGTTATGTGGTCATATTTTATAGATCTGGTAGAAATTTTGCACCAACTGATGTTTATTAATAGAGGATGCTGGGCAACCAGCGAACAGAGCATTACAGTAATCCAGCCTAGAGGTCATAAAAGCATGAACTAGCTTTTTTGCATCTGAGAAATATAGCATGCTTTGTAGCTTAGCGATATTTCTCAGATGAAAAAAGGCGTTTTTGTGACTTGCCAAAACATTATTCCAGCCAGCCAGATAGATAGATAGATAGATAGATAGATAGATAGATAGATAGATAGATAGATAGATAGATAGATAGATAGATAGATAGATAGATAGATAGATAGATAGATAGATAGATAGATAAGCTATCAAGCGCACATACATATTGTTTTTGTATAATATCTGTCTGGTTCACACAGGAGTGACAGTACCTCCATTTTGGCTGCTTATCCTGTTAAACGCTGCTCCTCCTGGAAATGGCTCAGACAGGCGATCTGCAGGTGAGAAACAGACCATCAGAGCCTCATCTGAGTGTCTGAACGCTGAATCTGCTCTGTTCGCTCCTCAGACTCTCTGATGACCTGCCAAAATGAGAGAATCTCTCTACTCAAAGCTGCCGTTCAGGCCTCAGAGGAGCGCTTTATCCCAGAATGCACTGCAGATGGGAGCTACAGAGTGGTGCAGTGTCACAGCGGGACCGGATACTGCTGGTGCGTGAGACCGGATTCAGGACGACCCATACCGGGCACTGCTGACAGGTATTTTAAAGGGGGCCTATTATGCAAAAATCACTTTTATAAGGGGTTTAAGCAGAGTTGTGTGGCATCAGTGTGTGAATATAACCAGCATCTATTGAAAAAAGTATTCATTTAATTTTTTATAGTCACACTTGATATAACAGTCTGCAGAAACTCTTTGATTGACATTCTCCCTTTGTACGTGTCATCAGAGGGGGAAAGCCCCGCCCACTAGTGACAATCTCTTCCTTATTAGCATATGACGTCAGTCTTGTTCTTGAATCTGCCACTATGCTGACACATAGGCATTTGTAGCTCCGCTTTGGATTTGAATTTAAAGCGACAGTCACCAAAATATCACAATTCTGATCAAAGCCTAAAAGGGTCAGTTTCAGAGAGTTATAAAACATTATTTGTGTCATATTTTGAGCTGAAACTTCGATTATGAAAATCATCAATCAAAATTAAATGATTGCATCATATCCCGTCCCGTTTCCAGCAGGCTGCATTCGTTTCTCCACTAAGCTCAGTTTCACATGGAAATCAGTGAAATCGTGTAATGTGATATTTGCATCATATGATGCTTTTAAACAGGAGCTTGTGCTGTTCACTGCATGCACTCACCCTCAGAGATAGAAGAAAACACACGTCAAATCATCTTTTAGCTCAATATGTGTGCATAAATAGTCAAAATCTGAATCTATCTCGAAGAAATGTATTTATTTTTATTTTCAGTCATTTACATTCTGAAAAAGTGGGTGGTAGTAAAAAATTTTTCCCTTATAATTATTATTATTTTTTACCTTTAATGGATAGAATAGTGCAGAGAATTAACAGGAAATAGTTGGGAGCAGAGAGAGGGGAAGGGTCGGCAAAGAACCTCGAGCCAGGAATCAAGCTCTGGTCGCCGTGAGCACCGTGGTGCTATATGTTGGCACACTTAACCACTAGGCTATTGGCGCCGACTATACCAGTGATTTTGAACCTTGTGGGTACATTTGTTGGTCCCCTTGAGGAAAACGGCTAATAAATAATCCAGAATTAAGCATTTTGTAAATGTCAAAAATGGAGAGTCCCCATAAAACATAAAAACCCAATGTGTGTTTGTACTTTGTATTCCTTAGTAAAGCAATGCCAGTGCATTTTGACCTTGTGAGAACATTTTTTGTCCCCTATGAGGAAAACGACTCCCAAATCACACAGAAAGAAATGTATTTTGAAAATGTTAAATGCAGATTGTTTCCTGTGCGGGTTGGTTGGGGTTAAAGTCAGGGTAGGTGGAGAAAATATACACTCTGTACAGTAAAAATCATAAAAATTATTATGTCTATGGGTGTGTGTGTGAGTGTTTAAGTGAGTGTAGTCACTAAATGATTCTTTCAAATCTATGGGTATCACGAGCCTGACTGCAGCTCTCAGAAAACACAGAAGATCATCCTCAACAGCAGCCACACAGAAACACCTCTGTCAGGTCACACGTTTCTGTTTGACTCTCCAAAAAACATTCAGACGTTTTTATAGATTTCTGAGGCTCAACAAAGCTACGTTCAATTTATTATATTTAAAAACTGGAGACTCACTCTGATCAGATCTTTTTAAACAGCGATTTATTAACCAAAGACTAATTTTTAACAGATCATTAGAATCAGTACCTGGAGACTTGCTCTGACCAGATAATTTGAATCAGTGAATCAATAATTGGAGACTCAATCTGACTAGATGATTTTGAATCAGTGCATTTGTACCTGGATTTCGATCTGACTGGATCATTTGAATCAGTGAATCGGTAATAGGAGACTCATCCTGACTCAATCAACGGAATCAGTGAATCATTAACTGGAGACTGACTCTGACTTGAACATTTGAATCACTAAATCATTAACCGGAGACTCACTTTGACCAGATCACTTGAATCAGTGAATCATTAACCAAAGACTTGCTCTGACCGGGTCATTTGAATCACTGAATCAATAAATGGTGACTCGATCATTATTAACTACTTGAGACTTGCTCTGACCAGATCAATTGAATCAATAAATTGTTAACTGAAGACTCACAGACCTAGGGCCTCATGTATCAATGCTGCGTACGCACAGAAACTTTCTCGCATAAACCAACCAGAGGCCGCTGTCGAACGAACGTCTGTCTGTCTGTCTGTCCGACTAGCTGAATGATTGACTCGGTGACCGGCCAATCGGCCGGCCGACCCACCCTCCTCCTTCCCTGAACCCAACCAATTTTACCGATTGACCCGCCCGCCCTAAACCCAACCAACGATTTACAAAAGCCGTCCAGAAAAAGAAAAGCCCTCGTCTGATTTTTTTACCACGTTTTCAGATTTTACCACATTCTCACCCTGTTATGAACTTCTTCACTTTATTTCTTGGATTCTGTTTTAGTCTTACCTGATTTCTGGAACCGCTCTTCCCCGGACTTGAACCCTGTTGTCGTTGTCAGCTCCTCTCTGCGTCTCAAGTCCGCCAACGTACAGGACGAGCTAACCGGACAAACTGGTTGCGACGGGAAATCCCTCCACACGAAGGTAAGCATTCAGCCGGCAAGCGCTAAAAGGAACGGCGTCATACCGCCCTGCAGCGTTCGCTTAAAAAATGAAATGCAGCCATACGTACCTACGGCTACATAACTAGCGGTCTCCAGAAACGTCCTCGGGACTACGTTTTCAGAATGAGCCTGGGTTGAAGATTGCAATACCATGCAGTTGACCAGCCAAACATTAAAGCGCAATTTTCTGCGATTGCCGGATTTCCCAATGTAATCAGAGTGATCGACTGCATGCACATTGCTATAAAGGCACCATCTGAAGACGAATTTGCATACGTGAATCTGAAACATTTCCATTCATTAAATGTGCAAATAATATGTGATGCTCAAATGCGTTTAACAAGGTGGTCTTGGTCAACCCATGATTAATTCATCCCCACAAACGGCATAGTTATGATAAGGCTCCTAGGTGTCAGACACTCGGTCAGTTGTAAAGCGGGCGATTGGGCAGCTGAAATGCCGGTGGTGCTGCCTTGATAAGAGCAGAGGGGTGCTGCTATACCGCCCTAACAAAGTGTTCCTCTAATACAGGGGTCGGGAACCTTTTTTCAGCAAAGAGACATTTTAGATTTTTTGGGGGCAAATAATTTTTTCTAAAAAGCGTAATAAGGTGTATAAAGCAAATATAAAGCATCACATGTTGGTCAAGTCCATAAATGAAGAAAGGACAATTTATAGAATTTTTCTCTTTCGCAAACCCACTCATAAACCTTTGAGTTTATGTGCATGAGGTGACCATAAAAATGTAAGTTGCTTACCCTTTATTGGTGTCACGATTCAAGTTAATCCACAGCACCGCTTTTATTGTGACCTTCTTATTGTGAGTTCTTATTAATTTTGCTGTAAAAATACATTAAAAATGGAATTAAAGTTGTATTTTCGACAGGAAATAGAGACATAGAGAGGATTTTTAGAGACAGTTATAAAAAATTATTGAAGAGAGAAAGCTGGAGGGCCACATATTTTTGGTATAATACACCTGTGTCTCCCACAGACACGGATACTACTCCTGACAGTAAAGTGTCACCCACATTTTAGGCAACTCTCTCCTCAAAGGGTGATAGTTCCCTGTTCCCCCGCCTGTTCGGTCCACACTTTGACAGTGCGCCGCTGTTCTCCTCTTAACCTGCACCTTTACATCAGACCATTTCTTTTTTAATTCACTCACAGTACAATGTTCAGACTCCAGCTGTGTTAACCGCGTCAGCTAAACTCTCCCACTCTATTTTTTTTATTGTTATTAATTCCGGAGGACAAACTTGCAAATAACACAGTTTTTCTCTGGTCTACTTCCAATAGGAGCACCTCCAATTCTCATTCTGTGAAGTTTCTCTTCTTGCTTGCTTTTGCCATTGCTTTTTTCGTTTGGTTCTGCCAAAGTAGAGTCATTACCATATTCATACGGCGGTGGAGGCAGGGAGGGGTTTTGCACTCAGTTTCACGTTAATTCGGATGTACAAAGAGAATATGCGTGGGATTCCGCGTACATTTACAGCTTTGTCCGTACGTTTGTCCGTATGTTTTAGTATGAATTCAACACAAGTCTTTGTACATGAGGCCCCAGATCGTTTGAAACACTGAATCATTAACCACAAGAGATCAATTCTGACCAGATCATTTGAACAAGTGAATCATTAACTGGAGACTCACTCTGACTGGATCATTTGAATCACTAAATCATTACTCTGAAACTTCTTCTGACCAGATCATCTGAACATGTGAATCATTATCTGAAGACTCACTCTGACCGGATCATTTGAATCACACAATCATTACTCTTAAACTCACTCTGACCAGATCATTTTGCATCATTGAACCATTACTCTGACTCTTATACTGACCAGATCATTTGAACAAGTCAATTGTTAACTGGAGACTCACCCTGACCGAATCATTTTTGTATCATTGAATCATTACTCTGACTCTTATACTCACCAGATCATTTGAACACAGGTGAATCATTCACTGGAGACTCATTCTCACCAGATCATCTGAATTACTGAACAAATCATTCATTAACTGGACATTCACTTTGGCCAGATGCTTTGAATCACTGAATTATTAACCACTAGTGACTCGCTTTGACTGGATCAATTGAATCAGTGAATCAGTAACTGGAAACTCAATCAGAACAGATCATGTGAACCAAATTGTTTACTGGAGACTCTCTCTGACTGGATCATTTCAATCACTGAATCATTACTCTGAATCTCATTCTGACCATATCATTTGAACACAAGTGAATCATTCACTGGAGAATCACTCTGACCAGATTATCTGAATTAACTGAATCATTACTCTAAAACTCATTCTCACTAGATCCTTTGAACAAGTGAATCATTAACTGAACTCACTCTGACCAGATCATTTGAATCACTGAATCATTAATCTGAAACTCATTCTGATGAAATCCATTGAACAAGTGAATCACTAACTGGAGACTCACTCTGACCAGACTATTTGATTCAGTGAATCGTTTGCTGTATACTCCCTATGATCATTTGAACCAGTGAAGTAAAAATCTAAAACTCACTGATTTCTGAATGGTCAATGGTCCTGAAAATTCAGCTTTGATTCACAAAAATAAATTACATTTTAAAAAGTATTAAAATAGAAACAGCTTCTTTACATTACCAAAATATTTAATCTTTTTACTGTATGGGACTCAGTCATACAGCCTTGGTGACTTCTTTTAAAAACATCTCTAAATGATTCCCTGTCCCCTGCTGGTATACACTAATTTCAGATGTTCTTTATGATTTGTGTCTGTGTGTATGCAGGTTGTCCCAGTGTTCGTAAGGCAGACATCCTGAAGAGATTATTAGATGAATTGCAGCAGGAAGTTGAAAACGGTGCTCAATCTTCTTCTTACAGGTTACAGAGACACACATTGATTGCATGCAGCGGATATTACTGTCATTAGACTAAATGTCAAGCAGATATTGAATCATCTGAGCAAACGGTCAGACTGTGATACCTGCACAACATTGATCTGCTCTCAGCCTTCTCAACGTTTATTCACGGGAGAAATAACAGTGGGTCAGGGTTAAACGATGCTGAATAAAAGATGTTTTATGATGTGTGTGTGTGTGTCATAACATGCACTAAACGTATTTTTAAAGCTATAAAGCACAGGTGTCAAACTCAATTCCTGGAGGGCCGCAGCTCTGCACAGTTTAGTTCCAACCCTAATGAAACACACCTGATCCTACTAATTAAGTCCTTCAGGCTTGATTGAAACCTACAGGTATTGCCGCGGTCGCATTAGAGTTTGAGCATACAAAATTCTGTTGTATGGCGCTGCGAAAAGGGGCGGGATTAAACAAGATGATTAGACATTTAAAAAAGCAAGTGATTGGTCCATATTTAAAATTTCTGTACAGAGAGGTCCTGTTTTTGTCTTCGATTGGTCTCATGCAGCCACGTGATGCGATTTCACTGGTCAGAGTTCACTAAGCTTCAACTTTTCAACGCATCGAACTGCGAAACTTGTTGCACGAGCTTGTGTTTCCAGTCTGACAAATTCACGTGTGTATGAATAGAAGTCTATGGGCCGAAAAGTCCAGTGGGACCACGGCTTAAGTGTGTTGGATCTAAACTGTGCATGGCTGTGGCTCACCAGGAATTGAGTTTGACACCCCTGCTATAAACAGTGTTGGGGGGAGGGGGGGGGGTTACGCATTTCAAGTAAAGCGAGTTATGTAATAATATTTCTTTTTATTACTTAAGTAACAAGTAAAGTTACTCATTACTTAAAGTAATAACATTTGAGTTACTTTTTAAAAATGTAATGCAAGTTACTTTTTAATTTAAGGTATAAGGTCTAATAAATAAACTCATGGGTGTTTAAAGCTAAACTTTACAGACACATTCTGAAGACACAAAGGGCTTATCTTAAAGCTTAATAAAGGGGTCAAATAGGTGCCCTTTAAAATGGCATAAAATTTCAAATGCATGAATATGATCTTTGTTTTGTCATTAATAACATGATCTTTATAGCTTTTATAATACATTTTGAATGCATTTCTTTTTGCAGTGGTTAAAGTATTCCGTGCCAGATCTCCGGTTATATTAGAGCTTGCACATGCGGCTTAATTAGAGATGCTCAAAATAACAGATTAACCGTTAACCGAAAAAGTGCATTTGTAACCGATTAATGGTATCAGTTAAATAATTTACAAATATAATTTTATGTATTTTTAAAGTTTGGCTGCATAAGGGGACGATCACAGTGAATGCGGTTTTTGTGCTGAGAGGGGCATCTTTTGAATGGTTTACTAACGGCCGCGAGTTTTACGAGCTGCTAATGCGCCCTGGGCACCTCACGTTCTGCCGTTGCACGCTGTGTGCTCAAACAGAAAAAGCATGTTATGTCAGTCGCGTCTATTTCATTCTTCAATCAAATGAAAGCACTGCAGGGTTTCTGTTGAGGCGACTGCGGCGAACTTTTAATGATGGAGGAGAGAGACTCATGGTCGCTGTTTCAAGTTATCCAGACCTGTATTACTTTACAGATCTTGAATATCACAATATTATTAAAATTACAATTATAACATCGACAGCAACACCAAAGAAGCAAAATGAAAGAAGGATATTTCTGGTCACAGTTTGACAGATGAGTTGACATAAACCAGCACTGATGCTGATGGCCTCTGTGCTGCCTGGAGCCGCGTCATAAGGCTATTGATGATTTATGTTGAACCAACAAACCCACCTTTTTCCATTTGGAAAATTAGAGTTATTAATAGTTCTTATATAATATCAGTTTTAAAAATAGCCTAGATAAACTACGAATCAAACAAATCCAAAGATTTTCTTGATTTTTGTACAATGATAACTCCGCACCAAACTGAGGCTTTCATTTTACAGCTTATAAAACAAATTAAACTTGCAAATTAATGCAATATCATATGTAAATAAACAACACAATTGTTATACAAAAAAAGTCAACACATGAGCCTTGAAGTTCATTGTCATTTTCTTTCATCACACGCAGCGCGCGCACACATGCTGTACCAGCTCCATCTTCTGATCCAAATGTCTTAAAAAGAAAGAGTTTGCAGGACTTTGCTCACAACCCAGAAAAAAATCAAAAAATAAATGATAATGGCCTTATTTCACTTCTAATCTTCAGTTTAGCAGTTCAGTTCTTTAGCACTTTGAGCACTTGCTATTGTTTAGAAGAAAACACTTTATTTGACATAGTACTTTTAAATAAATGGTGCTAAGCATAATCATTGAAGAGTCCATCTCAGTCTCAGTTTACCAGTTTTTTTAAGCTCTTGTTACTTTATTTTTGTTGTTATCGTCATTATTTGAAGTAAGTGCTTCTGTGCAGTTTCTTACCATGAAAAAAAATGTCATGGTTCAGGATTTTTTTTTACTTTAACCCCTGAAATTGTTGTTTGAAGCATGTTGATGCACAGCAATAAAGTGTGTTTATTAAAGAGCCCATATTATGGGTTTTTGAAAATGCCCTTCCATGTAGTGTGTAACACAGCTCTAAGTGAAGTGAAATATCCAGCTAAGGCTTAAATCTGTAAGTGTACAGTGTTTAAAACTATTGATTCATCTATAAAAGAGTCGACTCATAGTGCTTCAAACGAGTCGCCTTGATAACGAGTCATTAGGTGTTTCGCGATGACGCAGCCACGAAACACAAGCCTCGCCAGTAGTTACGCGCACAAACCAGGGAGATTTGAAACCTGCGGCCCCGCCCACTAACACAGAAAAAACACTAGACACACACACACAGACGGTCGAATGAAGTCCCGCTGTGCTCAGATGGATAATATTGACAGTCTCTACCCAAAGATGAGTTGTTAACCTGGTACAGTACACGCGGTTACTCTTTATATTCTCTTATCACATGTAAGCCACGTTAAAAACGCGACGCGTGCCGCTTTGTTTACGGATTTAACGTTAAAGGCTTTTGTGAGCTCGCGTTCCACTGCCGTTTGTCGTTGCTATGGCGATCGATCGTAAGCTAGGAGACAGGAGACTCGTGTCACTTTCCCTAGTTCTTCTGAGGAGCGTTGTGTGTGTGTGTGTGTGTGTGTGTGTGTGTGTGTGTGTGTGTGTGTGTGTGAGAGAGAGAGAGAGAGAGAGAGAGAGAGAGAGAGAGAGAGACTCGCGTCGCTTTCCCTAGTTCTTCTGAGGAGCGTTGTGTGTGTGTGAGAGAGAGAGAGAGAGAGACTCGCGTCGCTTTCCCTAGTTTTTCTGAGGAGCGTTGTGTGTGTGTGTGTGTGTGAGAGAGAGAGAGAGAGAGAGAGAGAGAGAGAGAGACTCGCGTCGCTTTCCCTAGTTCTTCTGAGGAGCGTTGTGTGTGTGTGAGAGAGAGAGAGAGGGAGAGGGAGAGAGAGAGACTCGCGTCGATCTCCCCAGTTCTTCTGAGGAGGGTTGTGTGTGTGTGTGTGTGAAAAAAGCCTTACACTATGAAGCGCGTGTGCACTGTGACTACTTTTATATAGTTGATTACCAGCTGGGCATTTCACTCTGTCTCGTGCTGAAGCCTGTCATTGTCGACCAATCGCAGCAGGCTGTCATCGGTCCAATCAGCGCAGATTAGCTTCGCGCTGAGGAGGGGGTTGGGAACAAATGAATCGCTGAACGATTCATATGGGAGTCGTTGGGATAATTAGGTAAAAATAAATGCAGATTATAAGGACATCAAAGTGTTTTATGACCTTGCATGCATATTAGACTGTTGTTGGAGACCCTTACAACCTAAATATGACCCTATTTCATGTATAATATGGGCTCTTTAAAGTTTGTTGTGTTTCAGGACTCCTGGCGTCTCCTCTTCTCTTCAGACTCTCCATCAGTATTTCTCTGGTCTGGATGCAGATGCTGATGGTTTTTTAAGTGAGCGTGAGTCTCGTCCTCTCCGTCTTCTGATCCGCAGAGCTCTTCATCCTCGCCGTTGTGCTAAAAAACTCCTGCAGTCCTGCGAGCGAACCACAGAGCGCGGCTTCAGCCCTCAACAACTCACTGCCTGTCTTGGCTTCTAAACATAAACATTGTTGAAGAAGAAGAGGTCTCAGTGGAATGATCTGAGGCTTGGGTTTGACCTTCATCTGTGCGACTGCAGCGCTCCATCACTTTCTGAATCCGTGTTTCAGCTCTCGCCGCTCTGACCTTTTCACTCATGCAAGTCCAAACACTGCGCCTTTCACATACACCACCTTTTTATCGGCTTTGTAAAAATAACCACCGTGCTGTCGGCTGGAGTGTTGAGTGTGTGTGTCGAATGAGTTTAGACATGGTACACTTAATAAAAATCAATGGTAAAATTTGATATTATTATGACACATTTCCATGATGTTATTTCCACTTCATTTAAGCAACTGAAGGCATATTACAGAAACTTCTTGCGGTCTTATCTTAAGGTAAGAATGAAACTCTTCTTATTTTTATATGTAAATAGTAGTGCTTGTTATAAATTATGTATAATCTGAGATGATAATAATCTGGACTTCGTTATTTTGTAAAAATTTATTTTGCCCACATTATTATTTTATGTAGCCATAACCTTAATTATAAACTTAACCTTTACTCTCCCCTCGAAATGACTTTTCTACACTTTTGGTTACATGGGATGCCTTAAGGGTGGGACTATCAGTTCTTTAGGGTGGATCTGTCATTCATTTAGGGGAGGACTATCAGTCATTTAGGGCAAAGCTATCAATTATTTAGGGCGGAGCTATCAGTCATTTGGTGCGGAACCTTCAGTATTTTAGAGCAGGGTTATCAGTTATTTAAGGCAGGGACAACAGTAATTTAAGGCGGGGCTATCAGTCATTTAAGGCGGGGTTATCAGTCTTTTAAGGCAGGGCTATCAGTCATTTAAGGCAGGGCTATCAGTCATTTAAGGCAGGGCTATCAGTCATATAAGGCGGGGTTATCAGTCTTTTAAGGCAGGGCTATCAGTCATTTAAGGCAGGGCTATCAGTTATTTAAGGCGGGATTATCAGTCATTTAAGGCAGGGCTATCAGTCATTTAAAGAGTGGCTATCAGTCATTTAAGGTGGAGCTATCAGTCATTTAGGGCAGGGCTATCAGTTATTTAAGGCGGGGTTATCAGTCATTTAGGGCGGGGCTATCAGTCATTTAAGGCGGAGCTATCAGTCAGTTAGGGCAGGGCTATCAGTCCCTTTAGGACGGGGCTATCAGTCCCTTTAGGGCGGGGCTATCAGTCCCTTAAGGGCAGGACAGGACTATCAGTTATTTAGGGCAAGGCTATCAGTCTTTTAGGGGGCAGTGGGTGTCTCATTTCTCCTCTGCTTTCATCCAGTCCTTCCTCAATTCAATTTTTTAGCAATGCCAACAAATCCAACTCTATTTGGTTTCCAAAGGCCAAAGTCATGTACAGCCCTGGATTTTTTTCTCATTTTAGGACCATTTCAATTGAAAGTATCCCAATATGGGAAAAAAGCAAAAACTCTTAACTTGTTTCATGACAACTTTAAAGTAGCAATTTACAAGTTTCTTATATCAAACAGTTGAGTTTTACCATTTCTGAATACATTCAGCCGATCTTCAGCTCTGGCTGGAGCACTTTTAGCTTAGCTTAGCATAGATCATTGAATCGGATTAGACCATTAGCATCTTGCTCAAAATTCACCAAAGAGTTTTAATAATTTTTTTTTAAATATAGATTTTTTTTAAAGCTTAGCTCTTCTGTAGTTAGATTGTGCACTAAGACTGACGGAAAATGAAAAGCTGCTATGTTCTTTACCGATATTTCTAATAACTATACTGTCTTTCTGACATAATAATCAACGAACTTTGATCAAGGAGCTTTGTACATCATTTATTAATTGCTGTTACACTACAGTGCTGTAGAATGCTTGTTTCTGATTGGCTGATGAACCTTCTAAGGTGTGCAGTTGTTTCCAGATAAAGGCACACCTAAAGTAGTTCCGGCAGGTTTTGAGTGCATTACAGCTCTATCACACTACACTGAATGATTTCAGTTATTTTACAGTCAAAAATCACATCTAAACACAACAGAAGGCTTTGGAGGAGATGTGTGAGAAACTAGTGCTAAAAACAGGAGCAGTTTGAGTACAAAAACCTGACAAATGTCTGAAATACAACATCTAAACAGTGACTATAAGTGTGGTAATTAAAGTTTGTGGAATAACTGACTCCGGTTCATTGAATTATTACAATATAATGCACATGCATCATGGCTGCATCACCACCTCGTGTGCATTATTTTCTAATAATTCAGCTTATTCCATTATTATATAGTATGCTTGTATGCATTATAGGCTATGCTTGTGTTAATGTTGGTGTATTATGTTGAATTATTTGTTTTGTACACTACACGTTCTGTATATGCTAAAAGTCTCAACACCACGCTGGACTGAATTGGTTTCTGTGAGTAAATCGTTTGACCTCTGTTGGTGCTAAAATAACAGCAGCAGTATCGAGTGGCGCCTCGTGGTGTCAGTGTGACTCCAGTTGATTACTGCGCTGAACAGATGACGGGTTTATTATTACTGTACAGCCAGTTAAAAGCATAAAGCTATGGAGCGAGTTTACTATCTAAAGTAATTCCCGCCTTTATTCATTTTGAAGCTGCGTTTGTTTGAGACTCTTTATAGAAGTAAATCTATAGATGTAAAGGCGGATATATTTAGTGTTATGGATATATTTTTAATTTACACTGAAAAAAATGATTCATTGTATTTGCAATTTGTTAAGGTAAGTGGTAAAACAGTTTATATGGGCTGAATTTAACCCAATTCATTTTAGTAATGTTATTTAAAAACTTAATTCGTTTAAATTAAAGCAAATTTAGATTTTTGAGTAAACTATTGCTTTAATATCAAGGTAATATAGGCTAACAAAGAGTTTGGGGATGTTTTTGTTAGATGTTCTTATAAATGTGTTATATGTTTTGTGTTCAACAGAAAAAAGGAAACTTAATTTCTTTCATATTTGTCCTGTTGCCTTGACATTAAAGGGATAGTTCTCCCAAAAATCTAAATTTGCTTACTGTTTAATCACCCTCAAGTTTTCTTTTTCTGTTCAACGCAAATTAAGATATTTTGAAAAATGTTGGAAACCTGTAACTATTTAATTACATAGGAAAACAAATACTACTGAATGGTTACCATTTCTCAAAATAACTTACTTTGTGTTCAGCAGAAAAAATATTAACTCACAGGTATGTGTTAAGTAAAGGATGAGTAAATTCATTCATTTTCCTGCGGCCTAGTACCTTATTCATCAGGGGTCACCACAGCGGAATGAACCGCCAACTATTCCAGCATGTTTTACACAGCGCATGCCCCTCCAGCCCCAATCCAGTACTGGGAAACACCCATACACACTCATTCACATACACTCATACACTACGGCCATTTTAGTTAATCAAATTCACCTATAGCGCATGTGTTTGGACTGTGGGGTTAACGGAGCACCTGAAACCCACACCAGCAGGGGGAGAACATGCAAACTCCACACAGAAAAGACAACTAACCCAGCTGAGACTCGAACCAGTGACCTACTTGCTGTGAAGATACAATGCTAACTACTGAGCTACCGTGCTGCCAGGTGAGTAAATGATGACAGTATCTATCTATCTATCTATCTATCTATCTATCTATCTATCTATCTATCTATCTATCTATCTATCTATCTATCTATCTATCTATCTATCTGTCTGCCTGTCTGTCTATCCATCTGTCTATCCGTCTGTCTGTATATCTGTCAATCCGTCTATCTGCCTGTCTATTCATCTCTGTCTTTGTGTTTGTCTGTCTTTGTTATGATTGTGTGTGTTTTTGTATGTTTATTAATTAGTTGAACTGAATTGTGATGTGTTTGACAAAGCTGCTGAATACATCTTGATCATCTGCATTTGTTCAGCTCTAAAGAATCATCTGTTCATTTTTCTCCATCCGCTGTACATTGTAAAATCTCTCTATCAGCCCATCATTATTAGATATGTCCTGTCGGTGTGCAGTGGGAAGAAATTGGACTTTAATAAATCATAAATCTTCTTCATTTCTGAAGACGGACTCAGTCTCCATGTTGAGTTCTAGATAATAACTGAGCTGAGACACTAAATTAAATAAATTGTGTGATAGAGGGATTTTCCAGCTCAGTTCTTGTACCAATTTAATGGTGCTCGGGTCAGTTTCTGGAAGCAGTAATGACCAATACTTTTTCAGACTAATGGAAATGTTCTCCAAATTTTGGCAAAGTTTTCAAGTTCAATGTTAGGGTTCATTTGTGTATTGAATCTGGGATTTCCAAGTAGGTATCGTTGCAGCCCAGAGATCTCCAAGGGAGGGATTACACTGTAAGTAGGTTGGGTGACCTCCAAGTCCAAGGGTTACAGCAACAGGAAACTGATGTGGGGGATATTTTCTTGGCACACTTTGGGCCCATTAGTAATAATTGAGCATTTTGTCAATGCCACAGCCTACCCGAGTATTGTTGCTGACCATGTCCATCCCTTTATGACCACAGTGTACCCATCTTCTGATGGCTACTTCCAGCAGGATAATGCACCATGTCATAAAGCGCGAATCATCTCAGACTGGTTTCTAGAACATGACAATGTGTTCACTGTACTCAAATGGCCTCCACAGTCACCAGATTGTAATCCAATAGAGCACCTTTGGGATGTGGTGGAACGGGAGATTCGCATTATGGATGTGCAGCCGACAAATCTGCAGCAACTGCGTGATGCTATCATGTCAATATGGAGCAAAGTCTCCGAGGAATATTTCCAGTAACTTGTTGAATACCCATGCCACAAAGGATTAAGGGAGTTCTGAAGGTAAAAGGGGGTCCAACCCAGTACTAGTAAGGTGTACCTAATAAAGTGCCGGTGGGTGTATACATTCACCAAACACAATAAATTGAGCTCAGCCAATTTACCAAACAAATGAAATATCAAAACAATCCTTGAAGCAAACAAATGTGTTACACATGCACATGAGCGCTGTTGTTTGGAGCAGATTCAAATTCCAGTGCAGCAATGGCAGAGATCTGGTGCAACATCGTTGTCAAACAGATTTTCCTTCATCAAAGTTATGGTGAGTGCTGAATTCTGTATTTATTGAATCTTATTTAAACCTAACTATATGCAGTAATTTTGACATAAAAATGAACAGCATGGGTATTACGTTAGCCTGCCACCTCTGACATAATATTTGACATACATTAACGGTACTCTGTGGCAGAAAAACTCAATTCGCGCCTGTTATATTGAAGTCTAACCTTTAGTTTTGACCATACTGATCTCTCCTGGTACTTTAAGTTACTATTTAATGTAAAGTTATTACTTTATGGTGGTTAACTGTTATTTTTAACTGATGAGACTGACCCTAATTGCGCCATTTTGGTGACTGTCGCTTTAAATTCAAATGAGATTGTGCTCTTTTCAAAAGAGGGCGGAGCTACAAATGCCTGTGTGTCAGCATAGTGGCAGATTCATAAACAAGACTAACGCAATATGCTAATGAAGGACAGATCATCACTAATGGGTGGGACTTCCCCCCTCTGATGACATGTTCAATCGAAAGAATGTCAATCATTAGCCGCATTTCCACTATCGGGCCAGTGCGAGCCAGGGCTTTAATCGGGCCAGGCCGGGCCAATAGCCCGGGAGGTTGAGAAATGAGGCCGAAATCATGTCGCGTTTCCACTGTCGGGCTAGTTGCTCGCAGCGCGTCACGCAAACACCGCCCCCAGAACGTCCCCCGAATCAAACGTCACACAACCCGTCACACAACCCGCCCACTTCAGCGGGAACAAAAAACTCAAATTATAACCACAAACACAAACTGGCATCACTACGAGAGCTGGAAGATGGAGAACACCGAAGCGATTGCTTTTTTACTGTTTGTGGTCTGTTGGTGTAAGGCCAGACAGCGATCCCTGGATAAGGACATTCGAGTTCGGCGGCATTTACTTTGAACACAGATTTTTCTTAGTGAGTTGATCAAGCGCGATAGCAAAACAAATGTAAGAGAAGAAAGCATCTTGTCTCCTCTTTACCTGACAGGAAAACTCCGCCTTTGTACGTAACCCCGCCCCGAAGCCCCAGTTGGCCCTCCTTGGCCCAAGGTATTCGGCGGGCCGAAAAAGGCCGGACGCTGGCCCCAAGGAAGCCCCGCTTTGGCCCGATTACGCCCCGGAAGTGATAGTGGAAACGCGACTGGCCTTGGCTCGCCCTGGCTCGCTCGCTTTAGGCGCGATAGTGGAAACGCGGCTATTGTGTTTCTGCAGACAGTTTCTACAGTTTTTAATCAAGTGTGATTATAAAAAATGTAATCAATACATTTTTACCATTAGAAGCTGTTTATATTCACCACACAACTGTGTTTAAATCTCCTTATAAAACTGATTTTGGCATAATAGGTGCCCTTTAAAGCAATAACTAGTCGATGTATTTCAGCAGCTGTTGAACAATTCCTTAAATAGATCAAAACACATCCTCTCAACCTCTTTTCTTCTCCTTTTTGACTGTTTATTGTGGCCCAAACCACCTCATAATCCAAACCCTTTTTCTTGCGAAGGCAGTTTGGCTTTCCTTTGGTCCATACAAGTGGTCTTTTCCCCATTCTCCGGTCTCTGTTCAAACGAAGGAGGAAATGAAGTGGACATATGAAAGCTGCTGGTGGACAATAGAAAGGATTAGATGAGTGTCAAAGCACTTTCAGCGCTCTGTAATGGATGTGTTGACGTCTCGTCCTCAATTACGGCCTCTTTGTGAGAGCTCATGCCGTGTTTTGAGAGGGTTTTAGCGTGATAGTGCTTTAACACCCGATGTTATTATGAATGGACACAATAGCAGAATACTAACAAGAGATGTGAGTTCGCAGCAGCATTGTGAGATCTTGCTTGAATATAGAAACCTCATGTCAGCTCATTGTGTGTATATGTGTGTGTTATCAAATGTTAGTGCAATAAAGTTAGTATGACAATGTTTAATTCAGTTTCAAATCAATTAAACGCTTATATTTTGAGCCAAAACTACATCAGGTAGACATAAATTAGAATTATTTTTCAAATGATGTTTAACAGAGCCAGGAAATTTTCACAGTATGTCTGATAATATTTTTTCTTCTGGAGAAAGTCTTATTTGTTTTATTTCGGCTAGAATCAAAGCAGTTTTTAAGCAATTTCTCTAAACACCATTTTAAGGTCAAAATTATTAGCCCCTTTGAGCTATATTTTTTTCGATAGTCTACAGAACAAACCATCATTATATAATAACTTGCCTAATTACCCTAACCTACCTAGTTACCCCTAATTAACCTAGTTAAGCCTTTAAATGTCACTTTAAGCTGTATAGAAGTGTCATGAAAAATATCTAGTCAAATATTATGTGCTGTCATCATGACAAAGATAAAATAAATCAGTTATTAGAGATGAGTTATTAAAACTATTATGATTAGAAATGTGTTGAAAAAAAATCTCTCCATTAAACAGAAATTGGGGGAAAAATTAACAGGGGGGCTAATAATTCTGACTTCAGCTGTAGATATATATATATAACTATAGGGTATATTATACCATAATAAACCACAGTTTGCTGTAGTAAAAATTAAAGTATTAAAACTATTTTGTATATTTATCAGCACACTATAGTTAATATGGTGCAGCATTAACATGATTGATGGATATATATATATATATATATACAGTTCTTTAGTATGGTTCAAAAGCACTAGAGTATTTACAATGTGTGTATTTTTTACTAATATAATTTGAATTATTGGTGGGTCACACTTTTGGTGGGCGTGGTGTATGACAGAAAGTTTCAGTCGACGTCATTCTAGCTCGAGGAAATGTCTACAATAAAGCTGTACGGGCACTTACATATCATATGAAAAGCACTTCTCTCAACACAGATGCTTCATACACATAAATACTTGTGTAGAAATGTTTATTACTAACTTTTCAATGAACATGAGTTGATTATAACTGCAGATCAATGACAGTGCGAAACAACCTACTGTAACGTCTGTAATTATATTAAATAACTAAATAAATGAACATATATAAACACATACAGCCCATTACAGTCTCTGATATGTTACCAACCACAGAACTACACACAGCAGACATTTCGTCTGTATTTAGGTTCAAAAGCAACACAAAATATAGCCTACAGTCAGTGAAAACCTCTTATCTGTGTATATAATCTTCGGCAGTACATGTAGCCTCTGTTAGACAGTAATTCCGTCATTCCCGGTTCATATTAGTCCAAAAGGTGAAGATAATAAGTTAGTTATACATGGCATTTTGTTCATGTTTGCTGAAAAATAATGTGCACGGCTTCTCCTTTGTTTTTTCACGCTTCACTCTCACGTTTGTCAGTGTCTGACAGGATCGGGTTTCAAAAGCACGTCAGTAATCAAGCACAAGTTATTATCATCAGCTCAAGAAGTTTGTTATTTCAGATATAGACGCGTGGCGAGCTCGAGGAAGAAAGCGAAACAGCTCGCACTTCAGACTACGCGGCACAGGGTAAATCTGCTCTACTCCATGGCTTTGTGGCTGTTCATCAAGACGACAAGGTTTGTTTGAGCCCGGGTCGACCATGGCTCGTTATTATATGTATTTATAATTCCGCTGTGTATTTATAACCTCTCGGCTGTGAGTGTATTTTAAACATGGCGGTTTTTTTTGTTTTCATTCTGGCTTGTTGCGCAAGCGAATGACGTATCTGTAAACCAATAGCATTCAGCTGCAATAGCATCCATCTGGCTCTGCCTTTTGGTACCCTTTTTCGTGTTTGGTACCCTTTCGAAAGGGTGCCGAAAAAGTGGTACGGTACGGTTCGGTTTGGTACGGCTTTCGACAGTGGAAACGGCTATAAAAGCGTACCAAACCGAACCGTACCGTACCAGTCAGTGGAAACGGGCCTTTAGAGTAATGTTTACCAGCACATCACTTCACTAGCTGGCCTCTGCTACACTCACCCCCTAAACCTCACTCCCATCCGGGGCACGGCACCAATGTCACCCCACCGGTCCTACACCACCCAACTTGCTCCAAGCTGGAATCAAAGAGGCAACTTTCCACATGGGAGTCAGTTGTTCTACCAAGACCATGGCCTCTAGTGTCTGTCGCTAGAGCACTTTTAGAGATCAGAGGAGTGAGGTTTTTACCCAGACAACACTTCACTGGCTGGGCTCCGCTACACCAGGAACAATATATAATTTTTTTTCCTATAGACAATTGTGGTCAGAATAACTTGAGATAAGTTAAGATGGGAAAATAAATCTTTATTTTTTTTTTAAATTAGTTTTAATCTATATTCAAAAAATCACAAACATCTAACATTGGGTGGAATATACAATCTGTACAGTATAAAATCATTACATCTATGGCAAGTCTAAGATACCTGTACAAATGTGTGTGGGTGTGTGTGTGTGTGTTCGGAAACCTATTATCTTTCGCCGCAGTGCCTTCATGCTTGACGCTTCAGAGGAGCTGAAATTGGCTGTCAGTATTTCGGGCCCGGACTCGGAGCTTCCTAATGGAATAAATTGGTTCCAAGATGTTCAATTTAAGTGTGACCCAACACCTCGGAGAGATGATTCATCTGATATGCAAACCAGAGCATGACCAACAGGCACAGACCGCACTTTTCATTCACATGCGGATGAGAAGAAGGTTAAGTGTGTTTACAAGGTCAGCGACACGATTTGGCTAATTAGAAGATTAAACGTCTTTAACGCGTAAACAGTGATATTACCGATGGTTTAGACCTCGTGGGACATCACTGACTGACCTGGAGTCATCTCAGACCTGATCTAGTTAGCTATTTAGATTAATTCTAGTTAGTTCTACTCTTATTAACAAAATGCCCTCAACTGTATATAAATTGAAATACTATTGTGTTGTTTTCGTTTCTCAACCAGTCGCAGCTATGAAGGCAGTATTATACTCTTCTTGTCTTTCAGTCACGTTTCTCATCTAATCGCACAGATATGATCTGAGCAGATGAGTTTTGGCTGGCTGGTGGAGACATGAGGAATCAGAAGCACATTATTAAAGACAGAAACACAGCTGTGTCCAGATCATCACCTCTGCCCGTCCTCCAGCTGGACCAGAAGAGGAAACACCAAAAAAAGAAAAGAAAAATCTGCTTTCTGTCTGAACATTGACTGTCATCCGCTGCTCAGCTGAATCATGAACATCCAGATGCTCCTGCAGCTCCAGTGAGGATTTCAACCAGATTCGGCTGATTATTCTGAATGTAGATTTGGTGTTTTATTTCTCCATCTGCCTCTCAGTTCATTAACTGTTCATTTACACTCTCCTCTTTCATTCTGCCTGCTTCTCTCCAGTCTGCGGATGATTGTTTATCATCTCGGATGCAGTTTTTAATTAAAATACTCCTCTGCCGAGGCCCAGACGAAGCCTCCGGAAAGATGTGCAGAGACACGCTCTGCTTATCAGTCAATCTGCATTACATTACTCTTTATTATGTTTATCCAAATAAAATGCCACATAGCACGCCGCATTTGTGTAGTTTTTATGTTTGTGTTCACTTCACGGGTAATAGACAAGCGTAGACAAACTTTGGTTAAGTGTAATAGGGTTTCAGCTTGTTTACAGATTATTGTGGCCAAGAAAACTTGCAAATTGACAATTAGCTTTATTTTTGGATATATTGGTGTGAAACTATTTTATATACAGCATCAGGTTTTCTCAAACTGGTGGTTTGTGAGTTTATAAAGCTAAAAAAAAAAAAATAATAAATATATATATACACACACTCGCCAACCACTTTAGGTACACCTTACTAGTAACCCCTTGGACCCCCTTTTGCCTTCAGAACTACCTTAATACTTCATGGCATAGATTCAACAAGGTACTAGAAATATTCCTCAGAGATTTTGCTCGATATTGACATGATAGCATCACACAGTTGCTGCAGATTTGTCGGCTGCACATTCATGATGCAATTCTCCTGTTCCACCACATCCCAAAGGTGCTTTATTGGATTGAGATATGGTGACTGTGGAGGCCATTTGTGTACATTGAACTCATTGTCATGTTCAAGAACCAGATGATTCACGCTTTATGACATGGGGTGTTATCCTGCTGGAAGTAGCCATCAGAAAATGGGTACACTGTGGTCATAAAGGGATGGACATGGTTAGCAACAATACTCAGGTAGGCTGTGGTGTTGACACGACGCTCGATTGGTACTAATGGGCCCAGCATGTCCCAAGAACATATCCCCCACACCATTACACCTTCACCACCAGCCTGAACCGTTGATACAAGCCAGGATGGATTCATGCTTTCATGCATTTGTGGTCTTCTGCTGCTGTAGCCTATCCGCCTCAAGGTTGGACATGTTGTGCGTTTAGAGATGCGCTTTCTGAAATACTCAGACCAGCCCGTCTGGCATCAGCAACCATGCACTGTTCAAAGTCACCTAAATCACCTTTCTTCCCCATTCTGATGCTCGATTTGAACTGCTGCAGATCGTCTTGACCATGTCTACATGCCTAAATGCATTGACTTGCTGCTCGTAGTGTATGTACTAAAGGGAGAGTTTATCCAAAAAATGTGCATTTTCTCCATATATTCACACTCTGGTTCTAAACTTTTAAATAATGAATTTCTTCTGTTGAACATGAAACCAGATACTCTGAGAACTGTTGGGAAATAAGCGGCATTGACATCCACAACAATACAGAATCAGTGGCTATTTTTCCCCCCAACATTCTTCATGCTTTATAGCGCACATAATTATGTTAAAACACACTTGTTTTTGAAAAACTCTGTACCAATACTTGATTTAGCTTGATCTGACACAGAGAAATACATTTATTCAATGCATGTGTTAATGCTACCAGACATGGCAGAACCAAATTATATTCATTTTTATTTTCCAGTAGAGAAGTTTGCAAATCTTTAAAGCCTGAATGATCATGCCCACATTACAAAATACTATAGTAAATAGTAAAAAGAGTTTTTTTTAAAAATCATACTGGTACACTGAAAAAAATAATTCAAAGATGATTCCTTGGATTTACTAAATTTTTTTACGTTAAGTGGTTGTAAACAATTTATTTAGGTTGAATTTAAACAAACAAATTAAGTTGAATTTTCTTAAATTTAATTTGTTTGTTTAAATTCAACACAAATAAATTGTTTGCAACAGTTTTGCAGACATCATTTTCTGGTGGTGTAATTCTTTACTTGTTATGGTAACAACAACTATATAAAGTAAGTATATATACTCAATATTGTAGTTACAAATGTATGGGTACATTATACTACAATACACAACAATTTACTGTAAAACACTAAAGTAGGCTATACAACAGCATGTATTAGAGTTTTAGTTCACTATAGTAAATACTACAGCATACTTTAAAACATTAAAAGTGTTTTAGATACTATAATATACAGTATAATACACTTTATGATTCAAAACACTATATTATTACTAGAAATTACTATAGTATTTTTTAGTCTTGATTGTTGATGTTTTTTTTTTTTTTTTTTTTTTTCATTTTAGGCATCTTGCAGTTTTGTTAAATCATTCAATCAGCTCTGAAATGGCCATGCATGTTAATTATAAATAATTTTTGCAGTCCTTCAAAGAGTCATTATCAGTACAAAACCAACATGTAAATGCCATATTTAAATATACCCATTTTTATGCCCGGGCTGAAAGTGTATTTATAATTGTAAGTAATGCTAATCTGAATTCATCAATTTCCCAGACCAGATAAATCCCCCAGTAATCGCGGATCTCACCGAGAGATAAATGATCGCCGTATAGACAATTAATTAGTCAAACAGACGAAATCCATAAAGTCTGTCTTTGCTGGAGCGACGCGGACGCCAGTTTGGAGCCGACGGGAAAAATAATAGTGTTTTCAGGCCCGCGACTGAAAGATTAAATATCAAACGAGCATCTCAGAGGACCCGAGTCTTTGATAAAATGCCACTAATAAAATAAAGCCCTGCAAATGACTGGAAACTCGTTATCAGATGGAGCGGCAGGACTTTAGCGGAGAATAAATAAAGGGGGGGGAAAGAGGGATGATGAAAGAAAATGGCGGAGGTGAAGTGACTTTACAGCATATGGCACACAGCTGTGATGGAGGGACGCTGGAGGAAAGGTTTTGGCTCGAGTCCTGCTTTCTGCTGTTTTCTCCTGGTCCAGATGTGCTCACAGGTGTTACTACACACCTGTCCTTCAACACCAACATCACAGAGTATATTCAGGTACGCTTTTTCAATTGGGATTTTTAAACATGCACAGGGATTATTCTGTATTTTACTTTAGGAATGCACTGATACACTTGTGTTTTAAGATTAAAGGGATGGTTTATGGAGCCATATTAATATGGAGTCAGATCAGTCTCCAGTATATTACATTTACAAAGTCAAATTCATGCATCCACAACACAATTCATGTTTACAAAATCCAGTTTGTAAATTCAAAACAGAAATACAACACACAATTCGTGAATTCACAAGTAAAAATCGTAATTTTTTTTCACCAAGTGAAATAGATTTGTGTATTTTTTAATTGAGTTTTGAATTATGAACTGGATTTGTGTATTTATGTACCGTGTTCTGAAATTCCTATTAGTTTTGTGTATTTATTAATCATGTTTTGAATTTCTGAATTGGATTTGTGTATTTTTGAATTCTGATCTAAATTTATGAATTTGATTTGTGTATTTATGTATTGCATTTTGAATTTATGAGTTGGATTTGTGGATTTATGAATCATGTTTTGAATTTCCAAATCTTATTTGTGTATTTATAAATCGTGTTCAGAAATTATTAATTAAATTTGTGTATTTATTAATCGGGTTTTGAATTTACGAATTGGATTTGTGTATTTTTTTCATTGTTTTTTAAAATTTATTAATCGGATTTGTGTATTTATGAATCGTGTTCTGAATTTACAAATTGGATTTCTGTATTTATGAATTGTGTTTTGAATTTCCAAATCGTATATGTGTATTTATAAATCATGTTCTAAATTTATGAATTGGATTTGTGTATTTGTGAATCGTGTTGTGAATTTACAAATTAGATTTCTGTATTTATGAATCGTGTTTTGAATTTATGAATTGGATTTGTGTATTTATGAATCGTGTTTTGAATTTCTAAATCGTATTTGTGTATTTGTGAATCGTGTTCTAAATTTATGAGTTGGATTTGTGTATTTGTGAATCGTGTTCTGAATTCATGAGTTGGATTTGTGTATTTGTGAATCGTGTTCTAAATTTATGAGTTGGATTTGTGTATTTATGAATCGTGTTTTGAATTTCTAAATCGTATTTGTGTATTTATGAATCGTGTTTTGAATTTCTAAATC
Source organism: Danio aesculapii (assembly GCF_903798145.1). Lineage (NCBI taxonomy): Eukaryota > Metazoa > Chordata > Actinopteri > Cypriniformes > Danionidae > Danio > Danio aesculapii. The sequence continues at coordinate 5,331,469 of NC_079449.1, read as the reverse complement.
GTATTTGTGTATTTATGAATCGTGTTTTGAATATATGAGTTGGATTTGTGTATTTGTGAATCGTGTTCTGAATTTATGAGTTGGATTTGTGTATTTGTGAATCGTGTTCTGAATTTATGAGTTGGATTTGTGTATTTATGAATCGTGTTCTAAATTTACAAATTAGATTTGTGTATTTATGAATCACGTTTTGAATATATGAACTGGATTTGTGTATTTATGAATCATGTTCTGAATTTCCTAATTGGATTTGTGTATTTATGAATCATGTTCTGAATTTCCTAATTGGATTTGTGTATTTATGAATCATGTTCTGAATTTCCGAATCGTATTTGTGTATTTGTGAATCGTGTTCTAAATTTATGAGTTGGATTTGTGTATTTATGAATTGTGTTCTAAATTTACAAATTAGATTTGTGTATTTATGAATCACGTTTTGAATATATGAATTGGATTTGTGTATTTATGAATCATGTTCTGAATTTCCGAATCGTATTTGTGTATTTATGAATCGTGTTCTAAATTTATGAATTGGATTTGTGTATTTGTGAATCGTGTTCTGAATTCATGAGTTGGATTTGTGTATTTATGAAGTGTGTTCTGAATCTACAAATTAGATTTGTGTATTTATGAATCGCGTTTTGAATATATGAATTGGATTTGTGTATTTATGAATCGTGTTCTGAATTTCCTTATTGGATTTGTGCATTTTTGAATCGTGATTTGTATTTACGAACTGGATTTGTCTATTTATTAATCATGTTTTAAATTTCTGAGTTGGATTTGTGTATTTATTAATCATGTTTTAAATTTCTGAGTTGGATTTGTGTATTTATTAATCATGTTTTAAATATCTGAGTTGGATTTGTGTATTTATGAAAATTGTTCTGAAATTACACATTGAATTTGTGTGTTTTTTAATTGAACTAGTATGAATTTTTATGTATGAATTTTATTTTGTAAACGTATTATCTTTGAGATCGATCTGGCTCCATAAGAATTCACCTAAAATGAAAATGTACTTACTATTTACTGTTTTATCCAAACCTGTATAATTTTTTTCTGTAGTTAAGCACAAAAGAATATACGTGGAAGAAGGTTAAAGAAGGTTGTGAGCATTGTTCAAAGTATTTTATTAGGTCACGCTTTACATAACGGTTTATTACTTAATGCATGTTCTAACATGTACGAAGTTTGAACAATACTTGTGTAGCATTTATTAATCATAATTCAACATTTACTAATGCATTATTAACATCCAAGTTCATGCTTGTTAATATTAGTAAGCTAACAATGAACAACTGTATTTTCATTAACTATGAACAAATACTGTAGTAATTGTTTTGTTCATTATTTGTTCATGTTAGTCAGTGCATTAACTCACATTAACTATTACAACCTTATTGTAAAGTGTTACCTTTTATTTTGTGTTTAACAATGGATCCATAAAGGTTTGAAACAAGTAAACGATGAGTAAAGGATGACAGGAATTACATTTTAGGGGGGGTGAGCTATATTCTTTCATGGTACTCACCTAGGGCATGTTGAAATTTCCATCCACCTATTTTTAAGCACATTTTGGAATATCTAAACCCCAAGATGTATAAAAATTGTGAAAAGTAGCTTGCGGTCTATTAAGTAATGATTGGCTAGTTAAATTTTGATGGACAGTGTCATTCATTTATATTAGGCTGCATTCATTTTTATTTTTATTGTTTATTGTTTTTATTTTTATTGGGCAACACAGTGGCTCAGTGGGTAGGACTGTGGCGTCACAGCAAGAAGGTCGCTGGTTCGAATCCCAGCTGGACCAGTTGACATTTCTGTGTGGAGTTTGCATATTCTCCCCATGTTGGTGTGGGTTTCCTCCAGGTGCTCCGGTTTCCCCCACAGTCCAAACACATGCGCTATAGGTGAATTGAATAAACTAAATTAGCCATAGTGACTCTAGTTTCCTAGCATGTACTGTAGCCATTCAGATTTCATGCTGAGTTTAAATTGCATTTCTATAAATGTGCTGAATGTGATTTCTTCAACATGTGTGCTGATAAGAGAATCAAAGAGCATCTGTGTAGTTTCCATGGTGACAGATAAAAAGCTCTGAACTCTGGGATATCAAGAATCAACACTTCAGCAGCTGCAGAAATCCTGAAAAATGTCCATAAGCACACAGTTCATGGTAAATACTGGCTTCCATATTTATAATGAAAGTCAATAGTTACCATCTGGTTATTAAGAACAATTATGTTATGACAGTTAATATGTCATTTTTGAGTGAACTCTCTTTAACGTGGTGTTTAAGCATTTATTTTTATGGTACTACCAATTATTGTGCATATTTGCATGCTGTTTGTGAAGTAAAGATTATTGTAAACAAATACAACATGGTTATTGCATTTAATGTTTACAAATCAAGCTTTTAACTCTAACCAAGGTTTAACCGTGGTGTTTTTGGCACAAGTTATTATACAATGGCCCCCATTAATATGTGATAAAAATGTTAAATATATATTTTAAATGAACTACTTTTGTGTGTAATTGTGAGGCTCAATAAAATATTACATAACAAATAAAATATTTCATCACTGATTGTATTTAATTTCAAACCGAAATGTATTCATATGCCGAACTATATTTCACAATTTTACAGTATTTACAATTATATTTTTAGATTTAAGTGACTTTGAACGTGGTTGTTGGTGCCAGATGGGCTGGTCTGAGTATTTCATAAACTGCTGATCTACTGGGATTTTCACGCACAACCATCTCTAGGGTTTACAGAGAATGGTCCAGAGAAATATCCAGTGAGTGGCAGTTCTGTGGGCACAAATGCCTAGTTGATGTCTGAGGAGAATGGCCAGACTGGTTCCAGCTGATAAAGGCAACAGTGACTCAAATAAGCACTCGTTACAAACGAGGTCTGCAGAAGAGCATCTCTGAACACACAACACATCCAACCTTGAGGCAGATTGGCTACAGCAGCAGAAGACCACACCGGGTGCCACTCCTGTCAGCTAAGAACAGGAAACTGAGGCTACAATTCACACAGGCTCACCAAAACTGGACAATAGAAGATTGGAGAAACGTAGCCTGATCTGATGAGTCTCGATTTCTGCTGCGACATTCAGATGGTAGGGTCAGAATTTGGCATCTACAACATGAAAGCATGGATCCATCCTGCCTTGTACCAACAGTTCAGGCTAATGGTGGTGTAATAGTGTGGGGGATTTTTTCTTGGCACACTTTGGGCCCATTAGCACCAATTGAGCATCATGTCAACAGCACAGCCTACCTGAGTATTGCTGCTGACCATGTCCATCCCTTAATGAGCACAGTGTACTCATCTTCTGATGGCTACTTCCAGCAGGATAACGCGCCATGTCGTAAAGCGAGAATAATCTGGTTCTTGAATATGACAATGAGTTCACTTTACTCAACTGGCCTCCACAGTCACCAGAGCTCAATCCAATAGAGCATCTTTGGAAAGTGGTGGAACAGGAGATTCGCATCATGGATGTGCAGCCGACAAATCTGCAGCAACTGTGTGATGCTATCATGTCAATATGGAGCAAAATCTCTGAGGAAAATTTCCAGTACCTTGTTGAATCTATGCCATGAAGAATTAAGGCAGTTCTGAAGACAAAAGTGGGTCCAACACGGTACTAGTAAGGTGTACCTAATAAAGTGGCCGGTGAGTGCATTTTCAGTTTACAATTACATTTTTTTTTCTGGAAAAAAATCTTTCTTTTAATTTGGCTGGAATTTAAAAATAAAATAAAATGGCTGACCTCAATATTATTAGCCTCTTAATTTTAAATTTGATTGGCTACAGAACAAAACACTGTCGTCCAATGGCTGACGTAACCTACTGTAACTTGCCTAATTAACCTAGTGGAGTTTTTACATGCGACGCAGTGGTGCAGTACATAGTGCTGGTTCGAGTCTCGGCTGGGTCAGTTGGCGTTTCTGTGTGGAGTTTGCATGTTCTCCCTGCGTTCGCGTGGGTTTCCTCCGGGTGCTCCGGTTTCCCCCCAAAGTCCAAAGACATGCGGTACAGGTGAATTGGGTAGGCTAAATTGTCCGTAGTGCATGTGTGTGAATGAGTGTGTATGGATGTTTCCCAGTGATGGGTTGCGGCTGGAAGGGCATCCGCTGCGTTAAACATGCTGGATAAATTGGCGGTTCATTCCGCTGTGGCGACCCTGGATTACTAAAGGGACTAAGCTGAAAAGAAAATGAATGAATGAAGTTTTTACATTGCATTTTCAGTGGGATACTAGTATCTTGCGAAATAACAAGTAAATAGTAAATAGCAATAGTGAAATATTATACTGTCATCAAGACAAAGAAGAAAGAAATTAGTTATTAAAACTGATATCTTTAACAATGTGTTAGGAAGAAATCTCTGTTAAACAGCGCTCACAGGAGGCTAATATATATTGTTGTATGTGTGTGTGCTAGTTGTTTATGCTCCACTCAGCAGGAGTCTGGTGTGTTTTGCTCAGGTTTCAGCAGCAGCGTTTATGACTCTGTCCAGTATTGATCTCAGTCTCGTCTCTCTCTTTGTGTGTGTGTGTGTGATTCTGACATTTGCTGGATCTATTATTTGTCTGTCAGTGGTTGTTTGGGTAAAATCTGAGAGCTTCATTAAACTTCAGCCCACCTCTGTGTGTTCCTGTGGGGGGTCTTTCATATTCCTGGTGCGCTGAACATGCGTGTCATTACTCACGGCTGGATCTCACACACACACACACAACACACGCACACACAAGACACGCACACACACTTATTACCGCAGCTGTCACAGATGCTTTAGCTCCAGATGACTGATCATCCAGAGTCTACAGGTAAAACAAACACACGTGAACACCCACATGGAAAAAAACTATAGTAATTCATAGTAGATACTGTAAAATAATACATGGTAATTAGTTATAGTACTGTTTTTTTTAAACATACTATAGTAAAGTGCGCTATACTGTATATATACATTATATGGTGGCGCAGTGGGTAGCAAGAAGGTCGCTGGTTCGAGTCCCAGCTGGGTCAGTTGGCATTTCTGTGTGGAGTTTGCATGTTCTCCTCGTGTTGGTGTGGGTTTCCTCTGGGTGCTCCGGTCTTTACCCCATAGTCCAAACACATAGGTGAATTGGATTAGCTAAATTGTCCATATAGTGTGTAAATGTGAGAGTGTATGTTTCCCAGTACTTGGTTGTGGCTGGAAGGGCATTCAACCCGTATAACCCGAGCTTATTCTGAAAACGTACCGCTATGTACATTTCTGGAGAGCATCAAATATGTCCCAGGAGCTCCGTTTTTTTATTTTTTGCAGTTTTTGTTTTCACAAATCCACTAGAGGCCACTGTGTACGCTTTTTGATATTTCAAATTTTTCTCGCAAGTGCCATTTGCGCCTGCTGTTCTCACTTAAATCCACCAGAGGCCGCTATCGACTGACTGAATGACTGATTCTCCTTCCCTAAACCAACACAATCTCACGGCAATTCGTAACTTTTTGATTTAGTGGTTAATTCGTATGAATTCGTACGATCTAATTCGAACATTTTTGTAGGATTTGCTCATCCCCCAATGACGGTTGGGTTTAGGGGTGGGGTTAGGTGCCACGCCTCCTTTTTAAAATTGTACAATTTCGTACGAATGAACTCGTACGAATTAGCCACTAAACTGACAAAACATAAAATACTTACGTTTTCTCATGAGATCAGGCTGCCTAAACCCAACCGATAGTGTTTTCAAAAGCACCAATTGACCAGCGCCAACCCACTTCTCTAAACCCAACCAATAGTTTTCAAGAGCAATCCAGAAAAAGAAAAGCCATCGCCTGATTTTTACCACATTTTCAGATTTTACAACATTCTCACCCTGTTATTTACTTGTTTAACTTCTGTTTTTGTCTTACCTGCTTTCTGGAACTGTTTTTTACCGGACTCGAACCCCATCATCATGGTCAACTCCACTCTGCGTCTCAAATCTGCCGTATGCGGTGAGACACTCAGGGAAAGCCGTTCATATGCAGGTAAGCGGTCAGCTGCTAGAGCAAAAAAGGAACGGCATCATACCGCCCCATGCACTGTGTAAAACATATGCTGGGTAAGTTGGTGGTTCATTCCATTGTGGCAACCCCTAATACATAAGGGACTAAACTTAATAAAACCTATAGTACATTTTAGTTTTTACTATAGTAAAGTACGTTAATTCGTTTGTTACACTAGTTGTGAACTCTAGTATTCACAATAAGTTACTCGAGTTCTGTTTCATGCATCTTATTTCTGTGCATTAATCAAATGTTCTTTAAATGTTGTACATGTGTCATTATAATGCTGCACTTTTGACTATGAGTGAAAACATCTCTAGCTGCAGTGTATGAGTGCATCATCTTTGCACACGGTGGATCGCTTCTCTTTTCCATACACACACAGGCGTTTTGTTTTAATTAAATGTCAAGCGATGTCAATTTAGATTTTATCTGCTGTAATTCACGATCACTTTTTTAAAGCTGCTCGTTTTTTTTTTTTTTTATTGAGTATTTAAAGATCAGCTTTATTCCTCTCATGCTTATTAAAGCTGTAATGCTTTGGTCTCCTCAAGCCATCGTTCTCTGTCAATTTGACCGATTTTTATCTTTTAATCAAAGCTGAAGTTTGCTCTGTGTGCAGGTGTGGAATATAAATACATTTCCACAGTTATTTCATACATTCATTCGGCTGTTTATAATTGAAATGAAAGACTTTTTACTTTAATCATGGGATGAAAATGCATATAATAATAATAATAATAATAATAATAATAATAATAATAATTATCATTATTCATTCATTCATTTTCCTTTGGCTTAGTCCATTATTTATCAGGGGTCACCACAGCTGAATGATCTGACAACTATTCCAGCATATGTTTTACACAGCAGATGCCCTTCCAACCACAACCCAATATTGGGAAATATCATTATTATTATGGTTTTTATTATTATTAATATGTTAGTGTTTTATTTTTTTAAAATGATTATTTATAATTTGTTGTTGTTAATATAATTGCTGTTATTGATTTTTGTTGTTGTTGAAAATGCATGTAATGTATTGTAACACGGGGAGCCACATGCAGGTTTATTGGGTAGTCAGGCAAGCAATGGTCAACATAGGTGCAAACAGATGTATATAGACAATCCAGAATCGTAGTAAAAGTATCAGGCGAGCGGTCAGAAGGCAGGCAGGCAGGGACAAATAGACAAACTTGGCAAAGGTCAAAACAAGACTAAGGAAAACGCGTTGAAATGTCACTTTACAGATAACAAGACTCAGCTATGGAAGTGAGTGTGTGCTGCTTAAATAGTGTTTGTAATCAGTCTTTGACAATCCTCAGGTGGTGTGAGTGTAATCAGTAGAGACTTGGAGCAGGTGTGTGTGCGTGTGTGTGTGTGTGTGTGTGTGTGTGGCATGACTGAATATGTAGTCCATTTACAAGCAGATTTGTAGTCCTTATGTGCAAACCAGCGATCTAGGGAGTTACAAATTAAGCAAGTACTTAAAGCTCAAAGTATGCATTTTCATTATTACATTACAATATATAACAAATATACTGTGGAAAAATAAGTATTGAACAAGTCACCATTTTTCTCAGAAAAATGAGTCTAAAGGTGCCGTTGACTTGAAATTTTCCCCAGATGCTGTAACAACCAAAGAAATCCATATATTTAAAGGAAAGAAATCGAATTAGTTTACAAATGAAGCTATGTGTAATAAAATGAAATGACACAGGGAAAAAGTATTGAACACATGAAGAAAGGGAGGTGTAGAAAGGCAGTGAAAGCCCAGACAACAGCTGAAATCTCTCAGTAGTACTTCAGCAATCCTCTGCCCCTAAATGAATATCAGCTGCTTCAGTCCAACATTTACATCAGCAGGATGATGAAGATGAAACCAGGGTGGACATTTCAGCGAGACAATGATCTAAAACACAGCCAAGGAGACTCTCAAATGCTTTCAGAGAAAGAAAATCAAGCTGTAGAATGGCCCAGCCAATCACCTGATGCGAATTCAATATATAATGCCAATTAAAGCTCAGATTTGATATACGAGACCCACAGAACCATCAAGATTTTGACACTGTTGAAGTCGCAAACCTGAGCAATGCATGTGACCATTCTCCGTATGTGAGGCCATAAAGTATTAAATACATTTTAGTAGTTCAGCGCTTTCTCCTAGTGTCGTTCCATTGTTATTAGACATAACAATTGTTTCAGATTTTGTTAGTTTTATTTTTGTTTGTTTTGTTTGGGTTTTTACCATGTCAGCAGCTCCTTTAGAAGTATTATTTCCAGAAAAAAAACATGACATGTTGAATACCTTTTTCCCCGCTGTACATTATGCTACAATTTTGCATATACATAGTGCAAATCTTTTCACATTATGTTCAAAATGTCAAAGTAGTATAATTATTGTCACATCATATTCATAAAATGAGCACAAAGCCAACTTAAAAATGTACGTATTCTAAAATAAGACACTTTAGTGAGATTTAACTTTAGGGTGAGTTGAATGACACTGATTCAAATGTTAACTACAATCATACCAATATAAATTAATTAAAATGTAAAAAAGGGTGTCATGGTGACGCAGTGAGTAGCATGATCACCTCACAGCAAGAAGGTCGCTGGTTCGAGCCTCGGCTGGGTCAGTTGACATTTCTGTGTGGAGTTTGCTTGTTCTCCACGTGTTGGCGTGGGTTTCCTCCCGGTGCTCCGATTTCCCCCACAGTCCAAACACATGCGCTATAGGTGAAGTGAATAAGCTAATTGTACACAGTGTATGAGTGTGTGTGGATGTTTCCCAGTGATGGGTTGCAGCTGGAAGCGCATCCGCTGCGTAAAACATGTGCTGGATAAGTTGGCGGTTCATTCCGATGTGGCGACCCCAGATTAATAAAGGGACTAAGCTGAAAATAAAATGAATGAATGAATGATTAAAAAAAGGTGAAATGTGTTAAACCTGAGTGCATTTTTGACCCACTTAAGTAATATTTCTTATACCTAGCAATTTCATAAGTACACTATGAGAGGGCAAATTCTTCAGCAGGAGAGCGCTCCTTCTCATACTTCAGCCTCCACATCAAAGTTCCTGAAAGCAAAGAAAGTCAAGGTGCTCCAGGATTGGCCAGCCCAGTCACCAGATATGAACATTATTGAGCATGTCTGGAGTAAGATGGAGGAGGCATTGAAGATGAATCCAAAGACTCTTGATGAACTCTGGGAGTCCTGCAAGAATGCTTTCTTTGCCATTCCAGATGACTTTATTAATCAGTGATTTGAGTCATTGCAGAGATGTATGGATGCAGTCCTCCAAAATCATGATGGAGTCAGACACAATATTCACTCTGTTTCCACTGCAGCATGACTTTATATTCTATACTGGACATTATTTCTGCTCAGTGACAAGACTTTTGTCTAAGCAGAGTCAGACCTTACTGTCCTAATTAAAGAATTAAAAATCAAGGCATGATCATATTTTATTGTGGTAAAATAAGCGTAATCTAGAGGCCTTTGCCTTTCATATAAACCACTTCTGATACCAAATGATCAACTAGAAGTCAAGTTATTATTTACTGTTTCTAAAACTTGGATAGGCGACAAGACTTTTGTTAGGTAGCGTACTTTAACTTCTTTGAAATAGTTGCATGCTGAATGTACTGAATTTATGGAAAACTGAACAAAAAAAAAATAATAATAATAATAAACAACAAAATAAGAGATGCATTCTAAAATCATGATCATTAATCAAAGGCAATAAAACCCTGTGCATGTGTGTCATCACAGGCCATGAATGAGAGAGAGACAGAGAGAATGAGCTGTAGTTTGTATATCAGCTGATTTGTCTTCTGTGTGTTCGAGTCAGAGCTGCACTGACCTGCAAAACCTCCAACTCATTTATTTCATTAGGAGCCGCGAGACAGATCACAAGCTGGAGACACGCACACACACACACACACACACACACACACACACACACACACACACACACACACACACACACGCACACGCACACACGCACACACGCACACACACACACACACACGCACACACGCACACGCACACACGCACACACGCACACACACACACACACACACACACACACACACACACACACACACACTCAGTATATGGTACAGTCACATTCAGCATTATGCCAAGATAATCATTCATCCATTCATTTTCCTTCAGCTTAGTCCCTTTATTCATCAGAGGTCGCCACAGCGGAATGAACTGCCAACTTATCCAGCATTTGTTTTACACAGCGGATGCCCTTCCAGCTGCAACCCAGCACTGGGAAACACCCATACACACTCATTCACACACATACGCAACGGCTAATTTAGTTTAGTCAATTCACCTATAGCGCATGTGTTTGGATTGTGGGGGAAACCGGAGGAAACCCACGCCAACATGGGAAGAACATGCAAACTCCACACAGAAATGCCAACTGACCCAGCTGGGACTCGAACCAGCAACCTTCTTGCTGTAATTAAAAAAAAAAAAAATCCTATGACTGACAAATTTGCATAACCATTAGTTCATAAATGTTAAAACTTTGTAAATTTCCAACCCAATCTCACGGCAATTCGTAACTTTTTTCTTTAGTGGCTAATTCGTATGAATTCGTACGATCTAATTCATACAATATAGTACGATTTGCTCATCCGCCAATGACGGGTGGGTTTAGGGGCGGGGTTGGGTGCCACGCCTTCTTTTTAAAATCGTACAATTTCATCTGACTGAACTGAAAACGTAAAATACTTACGTTTTCTCGTGAGATCAGGCTGAAATTTCACATGCAACTCTTAATGTTTTTGACAGCTGATTCTGTCATTTTATCTACGCTTTTTCAATGCCTGTACTTTAAAATAAACAAAAACACTCTTTATATTTGACATTTTTAACACGAATACACTAAATGCAACTTCTGTTCAACCAACTAAGGAATAAGACACAATGACTGTCTGGAGAGTTTGATTATATAAGTAAATCCAGCTACACCGAATCATAGTCTTTCCTGTCTGTGTAAAGCATCTCAAGAGGATTCTGCTTTTTCCAGCTTAATTGCACAATTATTACAAAAATAATAATACAATATTGGCCAATAACTGTCTAGCAGACAATGATACAGCGTTTAGTCGAACATAAACATTCAAAATCCCAGCAGCAGAGAGAAACACAAGCACAGAGGAAACACACACGCTTTACTAAAGATTATGTTTATTAATGCAGTATTTGAACTCTGCTGTATACTGGTTAAGTACAGAGGTATTTACATGACATCATCTTATATACTCTGTTAAATATATGTATAAATGTAGAACTGACACATTTGATAAATAAAAAAAATGAAGAACATCCCAAATGAGAATGCTTTTGAAGACTGTGCATTATTACCGTCCACTCTTGTTTTTAATTAGCGCTGCTTCTGGAAATAAATGAGTCATTAGATTTAAGGTAAGTGGTTGCAAACAGTTGATATGGGCTGAATTTAAACAAACAAATCAACTCAATTTAATTAGTTTGTTTGAATTCAGCCCATATAGTTTGCAACCGCTTACCTTAAATTCAATGACTCATTTATTTCTGTGTGGTTTTCCTCATTCATTTTTTCCATATGGATTTTTAACAAAGCCTTTGTTAAAGCATTTTAAGACATTAAACCCTCCAGCAATCCTCCGCCAATTTATACTTTTTTAATTCAGTGGCTAATGCCGCGGTCACACTAGAGTTTGAGTATGCGAAATTCTGTTGTATGACGCTGCTAAATAGGGCAGGATTAAACGAGATGATTAGACATTTTAAAAAACGAGTGATTGGTCCATATTTAAAATTTCTGTCTAAAGAGGTCATGTTTTGATCTTCGATTGGTCCCACGCAGTCAAGCAATGCGATTTTGCAGGTCAGAGTGCACCAAGCTGGAACTTTGCATAGCAGCGAACTGCAGTCGCATGAGCTTGCGTTAACGGTCTGACGCATTTGCGTGGCTATGAATTACTATGATCTCATTTAGTACAATTTGCTAATCACACAATGACGGTTTAGTTTAGGGGTGGGGTTTGGTGCCACGCCTCCTTTCAAAAGACTTACATTCTCACATGACTAAACTCTACAACACAAAATTTACTGAATGTAAAAGTTACGTTTCTCGTGAGATCAGGCTGGCCAAGAACATTTTACACAATAGCTTCCAAATATTGATTTATTTATTTTTTAATTTTTTTTTAATAAACCATTTGAATTAAAATGTGACCCTAGACCACAAAACCAGTCATAAGTGTCCATTTTTAAAATGTGTTTACTGTTAAACCATACAATTCAAGATACATGCTCAACACTATCTTTCGTAACTTTTTGATATCGTGGCTAATTTGTTTAAACTTATATGATCTCATTTGTATAATCTAGTACAGTTTGCTCATTGGCCAGTGATGATTGAATTTAGGGGTGGGGTTTGGTGCCACGCCTTTAAAAAAAAAAAAATGTCTGAACTGTGAATTAGCCACTAAACTTACAAAACGTAAAATAGTAACCTTTCTTCATGAGATCAGGCTGACCAAAAACATTTTACGCAATAATCATCCAAATATATATATATATATATATATATATATATATATATATATATATATATATATATATATATATATATATATATATATATATATATATATATATGTTTGGAGAAAAACAGACACCGCTCATCACCAGGCTAATACCTACAGTGAAGCATGGTGGTGGCAGCATCATGCTGTGGGGATGTTTTTCAGCAGCAGGAACTGGAAGGCTAGTCAGGATAGAGGGAAAGATGAATGCAGCAATGTACAGAGACATCCTGAATGAAAACCTGCTTCAGAGTGCTCTTGACCTCAGATTGGGGCGACGGTTCATCTTCCAGCAGGACAATGACCCAAAGCACACCTCCAAAATATCAGTGGAGTGGCTTCACAACAACACGGTGAATGTCCTTGAGTGGCCCAGCCAAAGCCCAGACCTAAATCCTATTAAACATCTCTGGAAAGATCTGAAAATGGCTGTACACCAACGCTTCCCATCCAACCTGATAGAGCTTGAGAGGTTCTGCAAAGAGGAATGGGCAAAAACTCCCAAAGACAGGTGTGCCAAGCTTGTGGCATCATATTCAAAAAGGCTTGAGGCTGTAATTGCTGCCAAAGGTGCATCAACAGAGTATTGAGCAAAGGCTGTGAATACTGATGTACATGTGATTTTACAGCTTTTTTATTTTTAATAAATTTGCAACAATTTCAGAAACTCTTTTTTTCACATTGTCATTATGGGGGATTGTGTGTAGAATGTTGAGGAAATAAATGAATTTAATCCATTTTGGAATAATGCTGTAACATAAATAAATGTGGAAAAACTAAAGCGCTATACTTTCCAGATCCAAAAAATCCTTACGGAGGATAAAATGAAGTGAAACAGTTGTGCTCTATTTAACATCATGAATATTTCTAAAGCCTGCATGCATAATTCATGAGCTGCTAGAGCCGAAAAGAAATGTTTTTAATTTGCAGTTACAATTTGTACATTCAGCCGAATTCTGAATCAGTTAATAAAAAAACTTGATTAAAATCACAGGCGCTCACTGAATGGACGGTAATAATGCACAAGTGGTCCTTTGGGCTTTTTTCACATCCTGATGATTCTGCAAGTTCTGAGTGTTGTATTTTCACTGCCGTCTCTTAAAACATCTGCACAATGTTGCGGATAAGTCTGCAACCATGGAAGAAGGCCGACCAGCCTGTCTCTGACACACATTTAAACCGAGACTCAACACCATTCAGATGAGACAGCGTGATGAAGAGACGAGCGCGAGTCTGGATGGAGAAACAGAGCGTCTTCAGGACCTGAAACAGGCTGAGCAGGTTCCTCCACGACTGGACTCCTGCTGCGGGGAAATCGTGTCTGCAACCTCCGACTGCAGCAGATCATTCTCATTAGCTATAATGTGCTTCACCAGACAGTGTGCGGCTTCATCTATATTAATATTCTCCTGGAGAGAGAGAGGGAGAAATTAATTTTACAAGACTTTAATACAATAAAATCAACCCAATACAACTATAAATAATTAATTTCAGGTTGTATAAGACCATATGCATTTCAAATGAAAATAAAAACAACATTAGTCTCATTCAGAGACCGAAGATTTATTTATTTGCATTTATTTTATTATTATTGTTCTTATTTTTTTAAATGTCTTAAATATTATTTATCCTTTTTTGCTAATATAAATTGCATTTACTTATATTTATTGACTTTGTATATAATATATGTACCTGATTATTAGGAGGGTGAATAATTTTGACTTCAACTATGTATATATTATTATTATCTTCATCAATATTGTTAATACTATTTTTTTATATTGACTTTTTTCCCTGCTATAGTATGTACACTTTGGCAATATGTACTATTTAAGGTTATGTCATGCCATTAAGGTGAATTTAATTTAATTGAGAGAGAGAGAGAGAGAGAGAGAGAGAGAGAGAGAGAGAGAGAGAGAGAGAGAGAGAGAGAACGTTTCCTGTCAACATTCTCACACACCTCGATTCTGGCTGTGACTGCATTAATGAGCTCTTGAATATTCATGAAAGACTGTAGATGAAGGACTGTGAGTCAGCAGAAGGTGTCACCTTACACACACACACACACATGTTGGTTTTGGTGGTTTATGAGGACTTTCCATAGGCAAAATGTATTTTATACAGTAAAAAAAAGTCCTTAAAGGGGTGGTCCACAGAGTATTTTTAATGCTTTGTTGTGTTTATAAGATGCAAAGCAATGTGTGCTCATGCTTCACTTGTAGAAAATCACGTTACTTTTTCATATATCTTACTTTGATTATATACAGCTACTCAGCTAATGACATCATATTTCCTAGTTTCTCTGAAAGGGCCAGCCTCAAGAGGCTCTGATTGGTCGGCTAACAAAATGTGCTGTCATTCGCGGAAGTGTAACGCCTCTACAAGCATGCGCTTTTGCACTCTGTAAAGCTGTTATCAGCGTTAGCTGCCTGAATCAGACAGAAAATGAAGAGGACACACCTGAACATGCCTGCTCTCTAAAATAAAATCTGACAAGTGTCTTTCACATATATTCGGGTTATAAGCATGTGTAAGTAATATGAAACGTTCACATATCTTTTGTGAGTTTGTTATCTGAAATGTAGAACGCAGGGAAATTGTCCACATACACTGCAGCGCTGCTGAAGATTGTGGCTGTTTACAGTGATTGACGGATAAATATAAAGGATAAATATAAATTTGTAGCTAAATTGTTAGCTCTACCAAACAGCATTTCCCATTGTTTGCATCCTTGTTTACGTGCTCTTGACCTCAGACTGGGGCGACGGTTCATCTTCCAGCAGGACAGTGACACAAAGCACACCTTCAAAATATCAGTGGAGTGGCTTCACAACAACTCGGTGAATGTCCTTGAGTGGCCCAGCCAAAGCCCAGACCTAAATCCTATTGAACATCTCTGGAGAGATCTGAAAATGGCTGTACACCGTCGCTTCCCATCCAACCTGATAGAGCTTGAGAGGTACTGCAAAGAGGAATGGGCAGAAACTCCCAAAGACAGGTGTGCCAAGCTTGTGGCATCATATTCAAAAAGCCTTGAGGCTGTAATTGCTGCCAAAGATGAATCAACAAAGGATTGAGCAAAGGCTGTCAGTAGTTCTGTACATGTGATTTTTCATCTTTTTTATTTTAATAAATTTGCAACAATTTCAAAAACTCTTTTTTTCACATTGTCATTATGGGGTATTGTGTGTAGAATGTAGAGGAAATAAATTAATTTAATCCATTTTGGAATAAGGCTGCTCTCTAAAATAAAATCTGACATGTGTCTTTCACATATATTCGGGTTATAAGCATGTGTAAGTAATATGAAACCTTCACATATCTTTTGTGAGTTTGTTATCTGAAATGTAGAACGCAGGGAAATCGTCTACATACACTGCAGCGCTGCTGAAGATTGTGGCTGTTTACAGCGATTTGACGGATAAATATAAATTTGTAGCTGAATTATTAGCTCTACCAAACAGCATTTCCCATTGTTTGCACCCTTGTTTACGTCCTCGCTACAACATACTGTTAACGCTAGAAACTGTGCCTGTAGTTGATCAATTTAAAAAAATAAAATACTTACAGGTTGTGACTCAAAAGCCACGCTCCTTCACTGCGCAGGGTGTATGCGCGTGGTGATAACCGGAAACTCTTGTGATCTCACTACCCAGATGTATTTTTTTGTAGTCCCCAAACTTCATTCGTTGTAGGCTTTGCTAAGCTTACTCTGTACAACCAATGTCTCCCTTTGTATTGAGCGTCTTAGATTCAGATATATTGTTTATATTCACACAGCTACATTACACATCAACTAAAGTTTAAAATATGATATCATAGTGGACCACCCCTTTATTAAATGGCCTACATTGTAAAAAATGTTTTTAAAAAAAAGTGTTTTACAGTTGTCAATTGCATTCTAGGATGTTGATCACTGCTCTGTCGACTTTTGATGTTGAAAGTTCAACTCTACAGTTTAACAGTGTGACTTCTATTGACATTTTAGCAGTCTGTAAAGTACTGGCAGTTAATTGCAAGGTTTTTGTAGTCTAATTCATAACACCAACCAAGACTTATACAGTAGCACTGAAAACTATTACAAATGTTCATAAAAGTCACTTTTTTAACTTAACAAGGTTAAACGTTGTTGGAAAAGTTGTTGGATCAAGCTCCCATAAAGCAATGCATAAATAAACGGGAAGAAAATAAAAGCATAAATCACAAAATATAGAAAGCTGCTAATTTAGAGAGATATTTTACAGTGCTCCGTTTACTCCTAAGCCTAAACCTCACAGTAAACTACAAGGACACAAAACATGTCCTCATAAACATCATCGACATTGTAATTTTGTCATACCCATGTCATTATACCCATTTGTGCAACCCAGGCTCATTCTGAAAACGTACAGCTATAAACATTTCTGGGAAGCGCTAAATTCATCCCAGGAGGTGTTTTTATTTTTTGCAGTTTTTGTTTTCGTGAAGAGGCCGCTGTGTACGCTTTTTCAGATCTCAAATTTCTCTAGCGGGTGCCATTCGCACCTGCTGTTCTCACGTAAATCCACCAGAGGCCGCTGTCGACTGACTGACTAACCCACCCTCCTCCTTCCCTAAACCCAACTCATAGTGTTTTTAAAAGCACAGATTGACCAGCGCCCACCCATATCCCTAAACCCAGCCTACAGTTTTCAAAAGCAGTGCAGAAAAAGAAAAGCCCTCGCCTGGTTTTACCACGTTTTCAGATTTTATCACATTCTCACCCTGTTATTTACTTGTTCATTTTATTTTTTGCCTTCTGTTTTTGTCTTATCTGCTTTCTGGAACCGTTCTTCACCAGAGTCAATCCCTGTCGTCGTGGTCAACTCCTCTCTGCGCCTCAAGTCCGCTGATGTACATGGCGAGCTACTAGACAAAGTGGTAACAGTGGGAAAGCCGTCCATACGAAAGTAAGCAGTCAGCTAGTAAGCGCGAAAAGGAACAGCATCATACCGCCCAATAGTGTTCATATTAAAGATGAAATGCTGCCATACTACTTCTAGCTACATAATTTGCGATCTCCAGAAATGTATAGGGTACGTTTTCAGAATGAGCCTATGCTGCATTTGCGTCCTCATAAAATCACCAAAACCAGCACACACACACACACACACACAAAGACACACAATCCCACTTCTCTCGCACCTGTTTCACAACAAAATTGACAGTCTGTAAAACTGCCTAGAAGGTCAGACAGCATTTAGTGTCCTTCAGAAATAGTCGTTCATCCAAATAATTACAATTCTGTCATCATTTACTCGCCCTTCTGTCATTCAAAGACTTCTTTTCTTCCGTGGAGGATAATCAGGTGAAATTTAACAGCTTTTCAGCTCATGTGCGAGCAGTTCAGAGATTTCTCCAATACTTTTATTCAGCAAAGCTGCATTCATTTGATCAAAAGCACATTTATAGTCTTACAAAAGATTTTAGCTTGAAATAGTTTTTTCTGCCAACCCGACTCTACACCATATAGAAGTTTCTGCCAACCCGACTCTACACCATATAGAAGTTTCTGCCAACCCGACTCTACACCATAACTTTTCAATCCAGATGGATGGGGCAACCATTACTGCATCCAAAATGGTAGAAAGCCTTGCAGTTACGATTGATGACCAACTAAACTTCTCTGACCACATTTCTAGAACTGCTCGATCTTGCAGATTCGCACTCTATAACATCAGGAAGGTCCGACCCTTCATATCTGAACATGCAGCTCAACTTATTGTTCAAGCTCTTGTTCTCTCCAAACTGGATTACTGCAACTCTCTACTAGCCGGGCTTCCAGCTAACTCTATCAAACCTCTTCAGCTGCTTCAGAACGCAGCAGCACGAGTGGTCTTTGATGAACCCAAAAGAGCACATGTCACTCCGCTACTCACCCGTTTGCACTGGCTGCCAGTTGCTGCTCGCATCAAATTCAAAGCTCTGATGTTTGCTTACAAAGCGACCCCTGGCTTTGCTCCTTCTTATCTGCTCTCACTTCTGCAGATTTATGTGCCCTCCAGAAACTTGCGTTCTGTGAATGAACGTCGCCTCGTGGTTCCATCCCTAAGAGGGAAGAAATCACTTTCCCGAACTCTCACATTCAATCTGCCCAGTTGGTGGAATGAACTCCCTAACTGCATCAGAACAGCAGAGTCACTTGCTGTCTTCAAGAAACGACTAAAAACTCAACTATTTAGTCTCCACTTTCCTTCCTAATCTGTAACTGCCTCTCTGGCTATACCACGAACTGTACTCTCTCTCTCAAAAAAAAAAAAAAAAAAAAATTTTTTTTACTAATGCTTTGCTTCTTAGACTTTACACACCTCAAACTTGTCTATAGCACTTGTTCACTGCTGCTCTTATAGTTGTGTAAATTGCTTCCTTGTCCTCATTTGTAAGTCGCTTTGGATAAAAGCGTCTGCTAAATGACTAAATGTAAATGTAAATAAATTTTCAACAGAGAATACTGAGAGATGGTGAAAAGTATGAGGTGTTTTCAAAATGGATAATTAGTCTCTCAGCATATTAGAGGGATTTTTGAATGACAATGTGGCACTGAAAACTGAATCAAAATTCAGATACAAGAAATAACAATTATTTACATTTTCAATACTGAGCTAAGGAACAGTTCAAGTTACAATAATAGAAAAGAATGTGATCAAATTAATGCAGTCTTTGTGACAACAAGAGACTTAACTTATAACTAAGCTTTAAAAAAATTAATGAAATCACAAACTTGAATATTTTTGCATGTACATAGTGTATACAGGAATCAGCGAGTGAAAATCAATACCTTTTAAGACTCTTTACATACATTTTAAGACCTTATAACCACTTTAGGTTTCAACCAGAGACACTGGAGAGATTTTAACAGTATATTTACTAATATTAATGTGAGAAACTAATCCAAAACTAAACTATTATTCATATACTGAATAAAAATCTATTAAATCTAGCTAATTCAGCAGGTTGGCGCCTATAGAGCTGCAGAAATAACGATGTTGGCTTGATTACCGCAGTAAACAAAGCAGCATGATGTCAAATCTAGCAGGATTTTATTGATTTCATAAACTACTCGGCATCCTAAAACTCGCAGATTTAATTCAGACAAACTTTAGCATACAACCATATCCTGTATAATTAAAAATGATATGAATTTAATACCTTGCAAAATAGCATTTAAGACTTTTTAATACTTTTTAAGGGCCTTAAATTTCTCTACTTTGATTTGTCAACTTTAACTACTTTTTAAGACCTCACGGACACCCTGATATATAATATTGGGTCATCATTACATAAGTATTTGTTATGCAGATAATGAATAATTCATCCTCCATACACTAGATTTTTGCACTGATGTCATTTATCCTTTTTTGTTTGTGTCTTGGCTGCACGGTGGCGCAGTGGGTCGCACGATCGCCTCACAGCAAGAAGGTCTCTGGTTCGAGTCTGGGTCAGTTGGCATTTCTGTGTGAAGTCTGCATGTTCTCCCCGGTTCATGTGTGTTTCCTCTGGGTGCTCCGGTCTTTCCCCACAAGTCCAAAGACATGCAGTACGGGTGAATTGAGTAAGCTAAATTGTCCGTAGTGTATGTGTGTGAATAGTGTGTATGTGTTTCCCAGTGATGGGTTGCAGCTGAAAGGGCATCCGCTGCGTAAAACATATCATGAATGAGTTGGCGGTCCATTCCGGTGTGGCGACCCCAGATTAATAAACAGAGTAAGCCAAAAAGAAAATGAATGAATGAAAATTGACCGTAGTGTATGTGTGTGTGAATGAGTGCGTATGGGTGCTTCCCAGGTTGTGTGTATGGGTGTACTGGGTTGTAGCTGGAAAGCTGGAAAACACATGCTGGATAAGTTGGCTGTTCAATCCGCTGTGAATAAAGGGACTAAGCTGAAGAAAAATGAATGAATGAGTAAATTATGACAGAAATGTTCATTTTTTGGGTGAACGATCTCTTATAATCACAAAGTAAACTAGATCATATTTACACCAGTATCCAGATTTTGACCTTTTAACCTCTGCACACAATGATCTAGGGCAGAGATGTCCAAACTAGGGCCCACGGATAACCTTTGATTTGGCACATAAAGGGGAGGGAGGGAGGGAATGCCTTTACCAGAGATTATAATGGAACTTTTTGGTTATTTTTTTTTTTGTATTATTGCTGAGCTACAAAAAACCAAACTGAAAATAAATGTTTCAATTAAATGTTAAAATTAATCTGATTTCTTAGCAAATAAATAGTCACTCACTCCAAGGACAATGATGATGAGCAAAAACAGATATAGCTTGACTAGTGTAACTCCATTCTGTAATAAATGGGGTTGTTTTTGTTTTTACTGTAATAAGTTCATTATAAATGTAAAAATATATACTGCGTTAGTTAATATAAAGCAATGGTTTCTAGTTATATTTAAATATTAAATATATTTAGAATTCACCAATGCCAACTTTAATGTAATAAAATCTGGTATATTTACAACCCATGCTCATTCTGAAAACGTAGCCCTATATACAATCCACCAGAGGCCGCTGTGTACGCATTTTAATATCTCAAATTTCTCTCATGAATGCTATTCGCGCCTGCCCATCTCGCGTAAATCTACCAGAGGGCACTGTCAACTGACTGACCGACCGCCGACCCACCCACCTTCCTCTTTCCCTAAACCAAACCAATAGTGTTTTCAAAAGCACCGATTGACCAGCGACTGACCACTGGGCAAACTGATAACAGCGGGAAAGCCGTCCATATGGAGGTAAGCGGTCAGCTGGTAAGCACGAAAAGGAACGACATCATACCGCCCCGAAGCGTTCATATTAAAGACGAAATGCAGTCATGCGTTCTTCTGGCTGCATAATTTGCGATCTCTAGAAATCTATATAGGGCTAT
Source organism: Danio aesculapii (assembly GCF_903798145.1). Taxonomy (NCBI): domain Eukaryota; kingdom Metazoa; phylum Chordata; class Actinopteri; order Cypriniformes; family Danionidae; genus Danio; species Danio aesculapii. The sequence continues at coordinate 5,309,920 of NC_079449.1, read as the reverse complement.
GTTTTCAGAATGAACCTATGTTGTATATTTACCTTCGGCCCACCCTTAATCACATTTGAATTTTGGCCCTTCCAAACCTTCCTAAATGAGTTTGATCACCATCTGCTATCCATAAATAAGCTCATTATGTACCTTGGCTGAGGTTTCAAACCATCCCACGAAGCCGTTCTCCTGGCAGAACTGCTCCATCTTGATGCCGTTGTTGGTGAGCACGTCTCGGCCCTGATCACATTTGTTGGCCAGCAGCACTGCTGCCACTTGTTTGCCGTTGGATAAACTCAGCTTTGCATCCAAATCCTCCTTCCACTTCGTCACCGCCTCAAACGTTGACGGTCTTGTGACGTCAAAAACAATGAAGGCTCCCATTGCTTCTCTGTAATAGACCCGCGTCATGTTCCCGAAACGCTCCTGACCTGAAATAAAGCACATGAGAGATGTAGGACGGTTTATGAAAGGAACACACACATGTACTGACACTTTATGGTGATCACAGACAAATCTATGACCACTGAGAAAACAATGAGGGGTTTATTTTCAGATGAAGCCTCGGGTGACTGAGAGAGACTCCATCTGCATTAATATACATTGTAAAACACTTATTTGTCCTCTGTTTTGTCATTGGTGAATAACAATAATGCTGTAGTAGTTTATAGTAAATAAATACTAGAGTGTTTTTGAACTTTATCATAGTAAAGTGTATTATTCTGTACATATTATAGTACTTACAATATTGGAAAAATCTGACGTTGCAATATTTTGTTTTTCTGTGATAAGTATTGCAATATATATATATATATATATATACATACATACAGATATAGTCAGAATTATTAGCCCCTCCTTTGAAGTTTTTTTCTTTTTAAAAAATATTTCCCAAATGATGTTTACCTGAGCAAGGAAATTTTCACAGTATGTCTGATAATATTTTTTCCTCTGGAGAAAGTCTTATTTGTTTTATTTCAGCTAGAATGAAAGCAGTTTTTGATTTTTTAAAATCCATTTTAAGGTCAATATTATTAGCCCCTTTAAGCTATATATTTTATTTCGATGGTCTACAGAACAAACCATCGTTATACAATAACTTGCGTAATTACCGTATCCTGCCTAGTTAACCTAATTGACCTAGTTAAGCCTTTAAATGTCACTTTAAGCCGTATAAAATGTCTTGAAAAATATCTAGTCAAATATTATTTACTGTCATCATGGCAAAGATAAAATAAATCAGTTATTAGAAATGAGTTATGAAAACTATTATGATTAGAAATGTGTTAAAAAAAAACTTCTCTCCGTTAAACAGAGATTGGGGAAAAAATAAATAGGGGGGCTAATAATTCAGGTGGGCAAATAATTCTGACTTCAACAGTTGAAGTCAGAATACATATATATATATATATATATATTCAATTTTACCAGATGACTTGAAAACTGCTATTTAGAAAGAATGTATTAATTTAGAACGATTGGCTTTCTGTAGGGAGGTGAATCATGCATAAAATCCTAATATAATTACAAGCAAATACAAAAAAAGCAAAAATAAAAGTGAAATAAACTGTGTTTTTTTGGCCGATCAAAGTGTATTCAGGTACAGAAATTGAACAATTAAATGTAAAATAACACCTCAAAAGTCTTTACTGCTATAAATATTTCCTTTTACTTAATTAATCAGGGGTCGTCATATCGGAATAAACCGGAATAAACTATTCCAGCAAATGTTTTACAAAGCGGATGCCCTTCCAGCTGCAACCCAGTACTGGGAAACACCCATACACTCACATTCATACACATACACTAAGGCCAATTTAGTTCATCCAATTCACCTATAGCGCATGTGTTACTGTAAAACCGGAGCACCCAGCCATGCCAACTGACCCAGCCAGGACTCGAACCAGCGACATTCTTGCTGTGAGGTGACAGTGCTAACCACTAAGCCACCGTGTTGACTTTATTAAAGTTACAAATGGTAAAGATTTCTTGTGCCTGAATGCTTTAAACTCTCTCAAAACATGTGCAATGTAAAACTTTCACTCCAGTTTGGTTGAGCTCTGCAATAACTACAATCAAGTGTTTCCCTGGTCAACTATAAACATTATAACATATAAACATATAAACTCAACATTGCATTTTCTGCAGTTTGACTGTTGGGATGTGTACATTGCGATATCAATGCTGAAATTACATATTGTGCAGCCTCAGCATTTACAACCGTTTGTTAATGAATGTTCCAGTATACTGTAGTATTAACTGATTAACTGTAATAAATACTGTAATAGATTGTACAGTAAACTGTGGTGTTTTGTAGTATAATACCCGATAGTTTATATTACTGTAGTTGTTGTGTTATATATAGCAACTGTAGAATCACCACAACAGACAAATTCAAGCACTTTACTATAATATGGTTCAAAAACACTACAATATTTACTATTAAATACTATAGTACTTTTTAAAATTTAGGTTCTGTTTACACAGACATATTTCTGCGGTATGACATCTATCAGATGTTGGATTATGGTCACTTTACAAAAAAAACCTAAAATCAACCAAATATCAACGTAATTTGACTGTTATTAGACGTCAAAATAAGGTTGCCCTTAGACGATGGCTAGATGTTGAATTCTGGTCACCTGACGTCACAAGCTAAATCTAACCTAATGTTAGCGTCTTATGACGTTGTATGTCTGCTGTCTTTTGTTTATATGTCATAGTCATTTGTTTATATTACTGTAGTTGTTGTGTTATATATAGCAACTGTAAAATCACCACAACAGAATAATTCATGCACTTTAATATAGCTTGGTTCAAAACACTACAATATTTACTAATAAATACTTTAGTACTTTGCTAAATTTAGGTTCTGTTTACACAGACATGTTTCTGCTGTATGAAAGAAGCTTTTTTTGAAGACGCTCTCTGATGTGGGTAAATAGGTCGTAAAACAAAATTGACATATTTGGGTTTTTAAGTCACGGTTGGGTTGAATTTCGATATGGTTAGGGCAAAGGAATGCAAGCCGTCAAATAGATTGTTGTTATTTTTTTTTAAATATTAATATTTATGAACATCAACAGTTTAAAACTCTTTAAAATAAAATACCAGCTTGGTTTAGCAAAAGTAAAACAATAAATATATAGAATTAAAATAAAATTAAACAAAAAAGAGGGGCGACACGTTGGTTTAGTGGTTAGCGCTGTCGCCTCACAGCAAGTATGTCGCTGGTTCGAGTCCCAGTTGGGTCAGTTGGCATTTCTGTGTGGAGTTTTCATGTTCGCCCCATGTTGGCGTGAGTTTCTTCCGGGTGCTCCGGTTTCACCCACAGTCCAAACACATGCGCTATAGGTGAATTGGGTAAGCTAAATTGGCCGTAGTGTATATGTGTGAATGAGTGAATGAAAATCAGGTTTACGCCAGAACATAACATCAGACCGATGTCACAGTCTAATGTCCAACCTAAAATCAACCAAATATCAACATCTAATTATGTTACACCTTGATGTCTTGTGGACGTTACACCTATGATATCTATCGGATGTTGGATTTTGGTCACTTTAAACACAACCTAAAATCAACCAAATATCAGCGTAATTTGACATCGTTGTTAGACGTCAAAATAAAGTTGTCCTTAGAGGATGACTAGATATTGAATTTTGGTCACCTGACGTCATGACTTAAATCTAACCTAATAGTAACGTCTAATGACGTTGTGTGCCTGCTGAGTTTATATATATATATATATATATATATATATATATATATATATATATATATATATATATATATATATATATATCCGCCTAAATATACACGTCAAAACTCTCTGTTTTTAAATGTATCCACTTTGGACGGCATTAAGATACATTTTCGTTTCCTCAAACACTGTCTCAGTGTGGATAGAAGGCGGTAATAGAGAAATAAAGACGCGTTTTTTTAAACGACAATGTATTGGTGTGGACATACTACTAGCTCTACTCCTTCAGTTAGACTGTTGTTTTGTAACTATAACCTCAACTCTTACTACTTGTTCGTTTGCCCTGATCCACGTGATCACACTCTGAGAATCTTGTACATATTTGCAAAAGTTGGAGCTTAAGCCTGGATATCTTTAATGAGGAAAAGCACATTCCTGCGGCTCATATTGATCAACTCCAGTGAGCTCCAGCCTCACGCCAATGAACTTAAAGCTCTGATCTGGGCCACGACTAAATGCTCAGGATTAGTGTCAGAAGTTACTGGAGCAGCGAACACTGAGAAAGAGAGCAGAAATCCAGTCCTGCAATCGTCAATACTAGATCTATGGACTTTATAAATGTCTCCAACAGCAGAGAAATAAATAGTTGGTGGAAAAATGTAACTTTTTGATATGATGGGATGTACGGCTGCACAATACTGGGAAAATCTGCGATAATGTTGTTGATATTTCTTGTGATATAACTAGGTTAAAAAATAACTATTTTATCAGCAGTTTAAGAAATAAATATTTATGTTATGATCAAACTAAAATAAACAGGAAAATTTTGAGTTAATCAAACCAAGAAATAAAATAAAAATACCAAAAATAGTAATCTTCTAAATCACCACGAATGACTGAAAACCTAAACTCACCGGCCACTTTATTAGTAGCACCTGTCCAACTGCTCGTTGACGCACATTTCTAATCAGCCAATCACATGGCAGCAACTCAATGCATTTAGGCATGTAGACATGGTCAAGATGATCTGCTGCAGTTCAAACCGAGCATCAGAATGTGGAAGAAAGGGGATTTAGGTGACTTTGAACGTGGAATGGTTGTTGGTGCCAGACGGGCTGGTCTGAGTATTTCAGAAACTGCTGATCTACTGGGATTTTATCACACAGCCATCTCTAGTGTTTACAGAGAATGGTCTGAAAAAGGGAAAATATCCAGTGAGCGGCAGTTCTGTGGGTGCAAACGCCTTGTTGATGCCAGAGGTCAGAAGAGAATGGCCAGACTGGTTCCAGCTGATAGAAAGGCAACAGTAACTCATATATATCAGTAACAGTAAATCATCTCAGACTGATTTCTTGAACATGACAATGAGTTCACTGTACTCAAATGGCCTCCACAGTCACCAGACCTCAATCCAAAAGAGCACCTTTTTGATGTGGTGAAATGGGAGATTTGCATCATGGATGCGTAGCCGACAAATCTGTAGCAACATGTGTGATGCTAACATATCAATATGGAGCAAAATCTCTGAGGAATATTTCCAGTACCTTGTTGAATCTATGCCATGAAGGATTAAGGCAGTTCTGAAGGCAAAAGGGGGGCCAATCTGGTACAAGTAAGGTGTACCTGATAAAGTGTTTACATGGATATTGTATAGGCTATACTATTATCGCAATGATACTTTTTCGATATATTGAGCAGCCCTAACGGAATGACCATTAAAGCATGTTTACATATCTTAACGACAAAATACAACAAAGTAATGTGTAGATATTCATTCATTCATTTTCTTTTCGGCTTAGTCCCTTTATTCATCAAGGGTTGCCACAGCAGAATGAACCGCCAACTTATCCAGCATATGTTTTAGCTGCAACCCATCACTGAGAAACACCTAAATCAAAATCAGTCTTAAGTAACACAGGTTACTTACAATATTTGTAGGAATAGCTAAAAATACATTGTATAAATACAACGGAATTCACCTCACAGCAAGAAGGTTGCTGGTTCGAACTTTGGCTGGGTCAGTTGGCATTTCTGTATGGAGTTTGCATGTTCTCCCAGTGTTGGCGTGGGTTTCCTCCGGGTGCTCCGGTTTCCCCCACAAGTCCAAACACATGCGATATAGGTGAAATGGGTAAGCTAAACTGTCCATAGTGTATTTGTGTGAATGTAAATGTGCATGGGCGTTTCCCAGTGATGGGTTGCGGCTAGAAGGGCATCCGCTGTGTAAAACGTATGCTAGAATAGTTGGCAGTTCATTCCGCTGTGGCGACCCAAGATTAATAAAGGGACAAAGCCGAAAAGAAAATGAGTGAGTGAATACAATTGAAATTATTTTTCTTTCATGAATTTTCTTTCATGCAAAAATTTTCTGTGGTAAATAAATCAAAATGTAATTTTGGTAAAATTGCGTTTGCGATTGGTGAAATGCGTTTCTTAAAACCTAATTTGGACAAGTCTTAAGGCAAAATTATCAATATTTAGATATTTGTAACCCTCCAGGTTATCAAATAGTTTCATTTCTGCCAAAAATTGCCTTGTATTCAAACAAATCATCAATGACAAAAAAAAAAAAAACAGCTTTCAGATTATATATTAACCTCAATGTCAGAAAACTGACCCTTATGGCTCATTTTGTTGTCCAGGATTTTCGATATTATTATATTTGAATCATGTGAAAGCACAAATCACATAAGAACTAAATTTTCGCTCTCCCAAGAACAACTCCACAATGGCAAATCATGCTCCTGTCTGATGTCCCTCTACATTTCATCTCCTATTTACAATGAAGTTCCTGTTTTCCTTCTTTTTTAGGTGAAAATCTCCCTCACATGAGCAACGAACACATGACCGCGCAGGGAGAGAGCGCGCGCGCGTGAGCAACGTTATTCAAGAGAGACTTTGGAGCGCGCGTGAGGAAAGATATTAAGGAGAAACTCCGACAAAACAAACAAACAATGTAATTAGATTAGCACGATTAGCTCTCATGGTAGACAAAATGTTATAAGATGGCCTTAAAATGTGAATAAGTCGATTTGAATTAACTTTCTGGTAGTTAGTATTAGAACTAGAACAATACAGAATAATTTGCATATTATAATTTCGTAAATATTATTTCAAGAATTACATGTGACTATTAATAATATTGGACATGTTCATATACATGTAAAAAATATTACACATATTTTAGAAATATAAATGCTTGTTTGTAACCTATTAATCCAAAGTTTGGTTAAAATTCGACAAACCCAATGTTAATTGTTTTAATTACATGTTAAAACCCAATGTTAATTGTTTTAATTACATGTTAAAACCCAATGTTAATTGTATTAATTACATGTTAAAATCCAATGTTAATTGTTAATTAAATTTTGAACCAACGTGGGGTTTAAAAATGCGTTTTTAGTGTGTAAACGTGTTATTCACAACTTTAGGACAAGAAAAAAAGATTACTGAAGCCCATAACAAATCATTAATCACTTTACAAAACAGTACGCCTACGTGTAACCTATATATGTTGAAATAAATCCATATTTATGATGTTATTAAACTATTTAATTAAATTTTTGACGTCAAACTGGACCACGTAAAAATAAATACACATGTCTAAATCAATTAAATAAATATTTAACTTATATATTTTGAAATAAATCCATATTTTTTTATGTTATTAAACTATTTGATTAAACTTTTGACGTCAAACTGGACCACGTAAAAATAAATACACAGGTCTAAATCAATTAAATTAAATAAATATTTATTAAAATGAAATAATATTACCTGCGATGTCCCAGAGCTGCAGCCTAACGGTCTCCTGGTCGAGATTCAGAACTTTTAGCGCGAAATCCACGCCGATGGTGGCGCGGTAGTTTGGCGAGAAGTTCTGGTGCACGTAGCGCTTGATAATGCTGGTTTTCCCCACTCCCAGATCCCCGATCACCAGGATTTTATAGAGATGTTCCTTCAGGTGATGGTTCTGCATGGCTGTGTGAGACAGAGGCGAACATGGACGCGTGTGATCCGCTGGGAGAGACTCTGGGAGAAACAGAAACGCCCCGCGGAGGGAAAAGCGCAACTTGTGACTCGCCAGTCGAGCATGAGACCAGAGAGACGGGAGGAAACGGAGAAACTTCATCAGCATGGTGCACACATAAGTTGTAGAGAAGGGAAAGATAGTTTACTGCAGTTAAACACTTCAAAAATACCAAAATATACACGTTTCCATGATGTGAGGTAAGGTGCTGATAACCACGCCCACAATAACTGACGATTTCCTCACCAAAGTTATAGCTAATTTCCAGTGTTCACCTTCAGAAATAAAAGTACAATATTTGACTGAGGTAAAGTTTGTTTTATATTCGCACATTCACTCAATTTCGAACAGTGAAAACTCTTTTCAATGTCTATGTTGTTTATCTATGCTACTTTGAATATTGGGTATGAAATTGCATGTAAAGATGACTTCAAAACAACATTAGCACTATTTAATTGACTAAACAGTGTTGATAGTCATTGGCTGATAATAGGATTTCCCTATTTACAAATTGCAAAGAATTATTTTCTGATATTATATTATTGGAGAAAGTTTGAGTGTGTGAATATAAAAAACTTAATCGTGGTGCAAACATAAATTGTGAGAGGAAAAATATAGTTTACTGCAGTTAAACACTTCAAACAAACACCAAAATATACACGTTTCCATAATGTGAGGTAAGGTGCTGATAGCGCCCACAATAACTGACAAGATTTCTTTGCCAAATTATAGTTAATTTGCAGTGTTTAACCTCAGAAATAAAGGTACAATATTTGACTGAGGTATGAAATCGCATGTAAAGATGACTTCAAAACAACATTAGCACTATTTAATTGACTAAACAATGTTGTACTTTGATAGTCATTGGCTGCTCATATGATTTTTCCTACTTAGTATTTGCAAAGAATATTAATTCATTCATTCATTTTACTTTTCGGCTTAGTCCCTTTATTAATCTGGGGTCGCCCCAGTGGAATGAACTGCCAACTTATCCAGCATATGATTTACACAGCGTATGCCCTTCCAGCTGCAACCCATCAATGGGAAACACCCATACGCTACAGACAATTTAGCTTACCCAATTCACTTATAGAACGTCTATGGACTTCGGGGAGCACCCGGAGGAAACCCATGCCAATACAGAGAGAACATGCAAACTTCACACAGTAATGCCAACTGACCCAGCCAAGGTTTGAACAAGCTACCTTCTTGCTATGAGGCGACATCGCTACCCACTGCGCCACTGTGCAGTCCTTGCAAAGAATACTTTTCGGAAATTATTATTAAGGAGAAAGTCTGAATGTGTGAGTATAAAACCTACTTTACTTCAGTTGAAGACAAAGATATTTTGAAGCAAGCTGAAATCCTATAACAATTGACTTCAGTAGGTAAAATGGAAGTCAATGGTTATAGGTTTCCAGCATTTTTCAAAACATCATCTTTTGTGTTGCTCTTTAAAGGTTTGAAACTATAGGATGAGGGAATGATGACAGAACTTTCATCTTAGGGTGAACTATCCCTTTAACTAGAAATAACCAACACAATCTCACGGCAATTCGTAACTTTTTGAGTTAGTGGCTAATTCGTACGAATTCGTACGATCTAATTTGTACAATTTAGTACGATTTGCTCATCCCCCAATGACTGTTGGGTTTAGGGGCGGGTTTAGGTGCCACACCTCCTTTTTAAAATCGTACAATTTCGTACGACTGAACTCGTACGAATTCGTACAAATTAGCCACCAAACTGACAAAACGTAAAATACTTACGTTTTCTCGTGAGATCAGGCTGGAAATAACATACCTTGGAATGTCCTACTAAAGCAGCGACAATCAGAATCAAGTTTTCCAGAGAGCCATTCATTAGTACAAAATGTTAGTATAATCTTCCTAGGTGCCCTTTCTTCATCTCAAGTTGCAGCTTTATTTGCAAATATAAAATTTTGAGTTGTTGTTTGTCTGTAATGCCGTAAATTACAATGTCATGTAATAAACAGTCATTATGTAACCAGTTCAGCACATTATTTAAACAATGTCAGTATAACAAAGTGTTTTATATAAATAATTTGTGTACATTTTTTATTTTAATACCTAGGAATGCCATGACTGACCAATCAGAATCAAGTATTCCAGAGAGCCATACATTGGTAACACAAATTGTTAATATTACATATTTTTGTTTACATTTTTACAACATAATTGCAAAAATATGTATTTTATATTACTTTTAAATCACTTTCTTTCTAATCTTTTAAAACATAAATTTTAAGAACCACAATTTATATATTAAAAGAAACGTAATAATATTTAATAATATTTTATATAAAAAATTCTTTTAATATTTAGCTTTAATTTTTCTTGTCTTTAGATGATGAACACTGAGTATAATGTGTCATTTTATTATTATTATTACTACAAGCAATTTAATAGATCTAGTCTCAAAATCTAGACTCTTTTCCTATTTGTTCAAACTACATATTTAAAATGAGCTAAAAACACAATTGTGGAGATTTTTTGGGGAAACTTAATTGTTTTATGTTCAAGCTACTTCATTTCATTATGTTAACTTTTAAAAAATGGATTTGTGTTGGGACAACATGAATTGTGTGGAATGCTGCAGTTTTTATAGTGTACACCACAAACTGATTCCTATATGCATATAGATCTGGTCATGAATTTACTATAAATTTAGCCAAATGTTCTTATTAGTGCTTACAACTTAATTTAATCAAGTATAAAGCAGATTATTATAAAATATTAAGATTTTTTTGAAACCAAATTCTTTAAACTGTTGTACCTCGTGTCAAAATGTCAAATGTTATGTACCACAGTAAGTGAGGTAAACTGACCCTCAGCACAACACCTGTGAGCAGCTGATCTGGACCCCAGCCCACCATCACCCACCAATTGAAGCATCACCACTGAACTTCACTAAAGAGTGAGAGAACCTCGGGCAGGAATTCGCCATGGTCAGAGTGACTGAGCTGAGCGAGAGCGAGTGAGAGCGTCGCCCCACCTGACGCCACGGGTCGTTCCCATAGATATGGTGTGGGGAAACAACACTCCTCACCATCCAGACAGAAACACACCAGATGATGATCACTGAGTAACTATAATGCATCGTTTTAGTATTATTTTTTTATTACGAGCTATTTAATAGATCTAGTCTCAAAATCTACACTCAAAAGATATATCTTTTTGCTACTTGTTCAAACTACTTAATGAAAAAGAGCTGAAACAGCACAATTCTGGAAACTTCATTGTTTTATGTTCAATATACTTAATTTAGTTATCTTAATAGATTTGTGTTGGGACATTGCAGTGCATTTTGCCAAACATTTTTATCAGTAAATTTTCAAAAATATTTAGACTTTTTACTTGGAAACCATCAAATTGTAGATGTTTAAATAGTTTTACCTCAGACAAATATTGTCAATTCTAATAAACCACACATCAATAGTTTATTTATTCAACTTATACTGTAGATCATGCATAATTCTCAATTTAAGAAATAATAACCCTTACGACTGCTTTTATGTCCAGAGTGACCTATATTTTGTGTACTTTTACAATACATCGATTTTAATTGTCAAATTACCACAAAAAACACCTAAAGGCAACTTTAATTAGATTTTTTTGGTTTATTTTATTGTATTACACAGGTCTCTGGAATTCTTGATTCTGATTGGTCGATCACAACATTCCAAGACTTGCTTTATGTGAGGGATAAAGTTCATTCCAGAAGGTTGTTATTGCAATGAAGCCAGACGCAAAGCAGAGCACTGCTGTATAAGGCTTTATTCTGTAAAAACAACCGACTAGATGTACTTTATCCCACTTATTATGAAGCTACAAAACTTGCAACAAAACAAAACTTGATATAACATTAATATATATGGTAAAAGTTAATTAATTCTTTAATAAAGAGAAAGAAAAACAACTGAATGGAGCATACACTAACAAACGGATGTTCGTGCATGAATTTACTGTAAATATAGCCAAACATTTTTATCAGTAAATTTTCTAAAATATTTAGACTTTTTATTTGAAACCATCAAATTGTAGATGTTTAAATAGTTTTACCTCAGACAAATATTGTCAATTCTAATAAACCACACATTAATAGAAAGTTTATTTGTGTAACTTATACAGTAGATCATGCATAATTCTCAATTTAAGAAAATAATTACGCTTCCGACTGCTTTTGTGGTCCAGAGTGACCTATGTTTTGTGTACATTTACAATACATCGATTTTAATTGTCAAATTACCACAAAAAAGGCAACTTTAATTAGATTTTTTTGGTTTATTTTATTGTATTACACAGCTCTCTGGAATTCTTGATTCTGATTGGTTGATCACAACATTCCAAGACTTGCTTTATGTGAGGGATAAAGTACATTCCAGAAGTACATCGCAAAATGAAGCCAGAAGCAAAGCAGTGCACTGCTGTATAAGGCTTTATTCTGTAACAACAACTGACTGGATGTACTTTATCCCACTTATTATGAAACTACAAAACTTGCAACAAAACAAAACTTGATATAACATTGATATATATATGGTAAAAGTTGATCAATTCTTTAATAAAGAGAAACAAAAACAACTGAATGGAGCATACACTAACAAACGGATTTTCGCGCATGAATTTACTGTAAATATAGCCAAACATTTTTATCAGTAAATTTTCTAAAATATTTAGACTTTTTATTTGAAACCATCAAATTGTAGATGTTTAAATAGTTTTACCTCAGACAAATATTGTCAATTCTAACAAACCACACATCAATAGTTTATTTATTCAACTTATACTGTAGATCATGCATAATTCTCAATTTAAGAAAATAATTACCCTTACGACTGCTTTTGTGGTCCAGAGTGACCTATATTTTGTGTACTTTTACAATACATCGATTTTAATTGTCAAATTACCACAAGAAACACCTAAAGGCAACTTTAATTAGATTTTTTTGGTTTATTTTTATGTATTACACAGCTCTCTGGAATTCTTGATTCTGATTGGTCGATCACAACATTCCAAGACTTGCTTTATGTGAGGGATAAAGTACATTCCAGAAGGTTGTTATCACAATGAAGCCAGACGCAAAGCAGAGCACTGCTGTATAAGGCTTTATTCTGTAAAAACAACCGACTGGATGTACTTTATCCCACTTATTATGAAGCTACAAAACTTGATATAACACTGATATATATGGTAAAAGTTTATTCTTTAATAAAGAGAAACAAAAACAACTGAAGAGCATACACTAACAAACGGATTTTCGGTCATGAATTTACTGTAAATATAGCCAAACGTTTTAAATAGTGCTTAGAAATTAATTTATTTACATGTATATTTAGACTTTTTATTTGAAACAATTAAATTGTAGATGTTTAAAGTTTTACCTCAGACAAACATTGTCAATTCTAACAAACCACACATCAATGGAAAGTTTACTTATTCACGTTATACAGTAGATTATGCATAACTCTCAATTTAGGGGTGAAAAAACCCCTTATGACTACTTTTGTGGTCCTGGGTGACCAATATTTTGTGTACATTTATAACACATCGATTTTAATCATGTCAAATTAACTCAAAAACACACATAAGCAACTTTGATTAAATTTTTGGTTTATTTTGCTGCATTAAACAGCTCTCTGGAATTCTTAATTCTGATTGGTCGATCACAACATTCAATGCTTTATGTGAGAGATAAAGATTAAGGTAAAGTTGGCTTTATATTCACGCATTCAGACTTTCTCCTTAATAATATCATTCCAGAAAAGTATTGCTTGCAAATTCTGAATAGACCCTTATAACATGACGTCACGCGATGTCCGGTTTTCCTCCACGCAGTAGGTGCGTTCGACTTTATGCAGCACTGCGATTGGTCGAAATCAGTCTTAAAGTGGTGCATGCTGGTTAGAAATTTTGTCCGGATGCTGTGCCGATGCCACATGACTGTCACATGTGGCATCAAAGTACCGCGACAGTGCTCCGAGATCAGACGACTGATTCAGTCCATGCAGCATCTGAAGAGCCTAAGTGCTAATGCTGTTTTAAAATCATAGCCTACATACATCCAATTTCAGACCCTATATTCAGTTTCATGGTTAATAATTGGGACCATATCACATAAACTTAATCGACATTACCTCAATGAGATGCAGTACATTCCAGACAGGCGTTATCTCAAAATGAAGCTAGATTCAAAGCAGAGCACTGCTGTATAAGCATGAAGGGCTTCATTTTGTGTGAACAACCACCTGGAGGTACTTTATCCCGCTTATTATGACGCTACAAAACTTGCAACACAACTTACAAATTGGACAAAAACTTTGATATGATCGGTAATAGTTTACTCATTCTTTAATAAAGAGAAACAAAAACAACTGAATGGAGCATACACTAACTAGTTATTGTTCATTGAGGTAAAGTTGGTTTTATATTCACACATTCGGGATTCTTATTTAATTTCGTTTAAGTACTGTTTCTTAACTCTAAACAGGGAAATCATATTATCAGCCAATGATTATCGAAGTACATTGTTCACAGTCAATTAAATAGTGCTAAATGTTGTTTTTAAGTCATTCTTACATGCGATTTCATACTGAATATATAAAGTAATATATAACACTGAACGAATGTGTGAACATAACCAACTTTACCTCAATTTATTGTTCTGATTTCTGATTATTATACATTTGGTTGTGCTGTTTTTCTATTGTTTTATTTTAGTTGGTTTGTATTAATGTATAGTTTTATTTAAGTGAAACCATGATGATATGAACTGGATTTCCCCCAGTCTGCTTTAAGCTTAAATACATTTTATGTTTGCATAGTGCCTTCGAAGGTTTATTCTCAAAAACACTTTACACCTGAAAACAGAATTAAATAAATGATTGTGTGTTTAAATGGTTTTTCTTGTAACACTTTAAGCACACATCACATTTAGGAGAGTCTAAATCATTAATTGAAAACATTTGTTTTATAATTACTCATTTAAAGTGTTTAACTTGCCAAATCCACACGATCTTGCTCCTCCATTTTAGTGTGATCCTAACACGTTGAAGGTGCTTATTTTAGCACATCCGATTAATAAATAAATCTCTGAATAACGAATTTTGTTCAGACTTTGTCACTTTACATCGCATTTAACGTTGATGTCGTGGATAATAAAATACCACACAACTTCTGTTTGATAATTTAAAAGCTTTATTAACCTTTTTTGTACATAGATGATTCATCTGGAGTGCAAACTTACTGTTGTACGTTTCGCTTGGTTGACGAGCGTAGAAAATGGCATCTACGTAGTCGCGGTCTGAACTGGCAAATGGCTCACGCTCGGCGCGCGGTGGATATGTATACCACTCGGCCGATACCAACTCAGAACAACGTCATAGGGGAGGACTTTGGAGCAAAACCGCTTTTGGTATTTGTTTGAGTACTTTACATAATCTACATTGAATTTGCTTAATAATTAATGTACTGAACTTGTTATGTCTGTTTAAAATTGTTTAGTAATAAATAATTTGCACAAAATCTCAATTCGCGTTTCTCCACTGTCTAAGTTAACAGTGGTAGTTCAAACTAACGAATTTTAGCGGCTATGATGACGAGAGTAAGTCATCTATTGTTTATCTTTAAATCTCATAAGAGATTAATCTTTTATCAAAAGGCCAAGTTATTGATTTATACCTAAACTATAATTGTTACGCACATCTGTACTTAATAACTATATTTAACAAGAGTGTTTGTTTAACGTTTACTTAAGACACTCCTTTATTTATAAGTATTTTGTGTCGCGAAGTTTGCTATTCCTGGTTTAAATTTACATAGTTTAAATGTGACACGGAGATGAGAAATAAAGAAATCCAGTATTCATATAAAAATCGTCAAATATTTCACTAATACAATTATTTATTAGGGTGACACAGTGGTTAGCATGTTGCTTTACAGCAAGGTTGCTGGTTCAAATCCCGGCTGGGCCAGTTAGCATTTCTGTGTCGAGTTTGCATGTTCTCCCCGTGTTGGCGTGAGTTTCCTCCACAGCCCAAACACATGGGCTATAGGTGAATTAAATAAACCAAATTGGCCGTAGTGTATGTGTGTAAATGAGTGTGTATGGATGTTTCCCAGTATTGAGTTCCAGCAAAAAAAGTGCATTTGCTGTGTAAAACATATGCTGGATAAGTTGGCGGTTCATTCTGCTGTGGAGACCCTTGATGAATAAAGGGACTAAGCCGAAGGTAAATGAATTAATGAACAAATATGCTTGAACTAAGACACACTTTAACAGCTGGCTGTCTGTTTAGGCAAATTCACATGTAAAATAAAATCCATGTACATCAAATCATCTTATTTAGTACAAAGTGATCACTATAAATGTAACATTTACAGAATAGATTAAAATTATTCAAGATTTTTTTGCGCTTAATGCTACACAAAATAAAGCACACATCAAACCAAAGTACCTTAAAAAGCATTTTATTTAAAATCATGACTGATACAATAGCACAAAAAGGCAAAAACCGATAAAACCATTGACTTCAAACAATCTCAAGCAGCTAATCTGTTGGCAAACAGCCAGACAGGACTCAAAATACACACATTCATCCCTTTAGTCTATTGCTATTGATAATGTGATTGCCGATTAAACCACAAGTATTGATTTTCCTGAGAACAACTTGATATTCTCTGAATACAAAATGTCTATTAAAACAGTGCAAAATTGATGTGGCATTGAGTGGAAATGTGACATTAACACCTCACACAGATCATTACAAAGCTAAAAAGAGATCCCTTTTTTTCTGAAAACGTTTTAAAGGGATAGTTCACTCAAAAACAATGTAAGATTTGTTTTTTCACACTCCGTATTAAACATTTATGAATTTCTTTCTTCTGTCGAACACAAAACAAGAATATGAGGAAAAAGCAGATATTTGACATCCATAGTAGGAACAAAATAATACTATGCAAGTCAATGGCTGATTTCTATCCTTCAATACACTTTCCTTTGTGTTCAACAGAAAATAAAACTAAAACTGGTTTAAAACATGCATAGGATTAGGCATGGGCCGGTATAAGATTCTGACAGTATGATAACCTTGGATAAAAATATCACGGTATTGTGATTACTGCTCTAAAATATGTTCGTTTTATTTGTCTGGGTAAAAAACAAAAACTTGTTTCCCCTTTGAAAACATTTTATTTTATGAAAGATTTATAATATTTTGGAACAGTAAACATGTCAGGCTAACTCAGGCATGGGCAAACTCGATCCTGGAGGGCCGGTGTCCCTGCAGAGTTTTGCTCCAACACTAATCAAACACACCTGAACACCCTAATTAGTGTCTTCAAGATCACTAGAAAGCTACAAGCAGGTGTGTTTGATTAGGGTTGGAGCAAAACTATGCAGGGACACCGGCCCTCCAGGATCGAGTTTGCCCATCCCTGGGCTAACTAATGAAAATGAATCATTGACTTCTGTTTAAAAACACAGATTTCTTTACGATTTAAAATGGCATCTTTGGATATTTTTATTTTATTTTATTTTCTACTATTGTCCGAAAAAACAAACAAAAAAATAAATAAAATAAAAGTAAAAAAAGAAGTAACTAAAAAAAATCTTACACATGCCTTAGAAAATGTTGGCGGTTTTAAAACCCTTGACTTTTCCAAACCTCGGTATACCTTGAAAATGCTTATCCCATGCCTATATAGGATGCGTAAATAAATGACAGAATTATAATTTTGGCTGAACTATCGCTTTAAGCAACTCTCATTAGTGCAATAAATTAAAATTCCTCTTTTCAACAAACACCCAACACCAGATTAAAAACCCTACATTATTTAGTACGCTTGCATCATTTTAAAACTCCAACTAGGCTGGTTGTTTTTGGCTGACAGCAACAATCAGAAGCTGACTGAAGACAGAAACATGACATATCTCAGAGAATTTCTCTTGGTGTCATTTTTCAGATTGACTCTCTGACAGATCTGAGCTTAAAGAACAAGCTTGACTCTGTTAGAGTTTGAAGAGTTGAAGGGGCAGAAATGAGAAGACCCCACCGTTGCTGACAGTAAAGGCACAGAAGATGAATAAACTCCCTCCAGGCCAACAAGAGGAAAGTCAAAAGCTCTGGAGAAACAGAGAAACGACACCGACTCCAAACCCACTGAACCCACTGAAAACCCAGACCAGTGTGAAGGCAAAAGTCCTCGGAGGCTGAAGAGAAATGTAAGGTCTGAGAAATTGGCAGAACGGATCAAATCGAGGCTATTGATTCTCCGTTCACACATTCTGCTTTCAAATAGAGGCCGAAAGTGGCCCATTGTATAGTTACAGAAAGACATTTAGAGGCCATTTGAGAAATCTCAGACTGTATTGGATTTTGTAGCTTAATGTAAAATGTCAATATGTTTTATTCTGTAAAGATCTGATAATAGTCCTTTCAGTTTGGTGAAATATCTGAAGAAGCTCAAACAGGTTTGGAACCAGTTGAGGGCGAAAAAACAGTAAGCAAATTTTCATTTTTGAGTGAACTATCCCTTTAAACTGCAGAAGTAGCATTATAAAAACATTCAGAGATGAAACCACAATGGGTTAAAATCACATCTGAATGCTCTTTCTAGAGTTTGGCAATTGGTGTAGCAGCGACGGCGATGCTCTCAATGGCGAATTATCAGGAGATCAGTATTTGGAGCCACTTGAGAGCAAGGAAATGGGAAGTAAATGTTCTGTTTTTGGTGAATTATCCCTTTAAGATGCAGAAATGGCATCATACAAACATTTAGAAATAAAAGCAGAATGGGTTAAAATCACATCTGAATGCTCAAATCTGAACGATAAAATAATCAGATCCACACAATGGATTAAAATGTGAACACTCTTTCTACAGTTTGTCGTCAGGTTTAGCAACAACTGAAATGTTCTCGATGGTGAAAGATCAGAAGAAGCTCAAACAGGTTTGGAACCACTTGAGGGTGAGTAAATATTAGGTCAATTTTGGGGCGAACTATCCCTTTAAACTGTACAAGTGGCATTATAAAAACATTCACAAATGGGTTAAAATGTAAACGCTCTATTTCTAGGGTTTGGCGATTGGTTTAGCAGCGAAAGCAATGCACTCGATGGCAAAATATCAGAAGAAAGAAACTCAAATGGGTTTGGAACCACTTGAGAGCATGTAAATAGTGAGTAGAGTTTTTTTTGGGTGAACTATCCCCTATAAAACTCCACAAGTGGCATTATAAAACATTCAGAAATGGGTTAAAATGTGAATGCTCCCTCTCTAGAGTATAATGATTGGTGTAGCAGTGATGGTGATGCCCTCGATGGCGAAATATTAGAGAAAAGAAACTCACTTGTAACCACTTGATGGCGAGTAATCGTTTGCAAATTCCCATTTTTGGGTGAACTATCTCTTTAAGCTGCACAAGTGGCATTAAAAAAAAAACATTCACAAATAAATCAGAATGAGTTAAAAATGACATCTGAATGCTCTTTCTACAGCTTGGCGATTGGTGTAGGAGCGACGGCGATGCTCTCGATGGCGAAATATCAAAAAAAAAAGAAACTCAAAAGGGTTTGGAACCACTTGAGGGCGAGTAAACAGTAAGCAAATTTTCATTTTTGGGTGAACTTTCCCTTTAAACTGCACAAGTGGTATTATAAAACATTCAGAGATAAAAGCAGAATGGGTTAAAATCACATCTGAACGCTCTTTCTCTCTACAGTTTGGGGATTGGTGTAGCAGCGACGGCGATGCTCTCGATGGCGCACTCATCCGTTCCACGACGGATCCTGAAAAAGCCGTTTTCTCCCCATCCGCTTCCCCAGCTGTTCTTCACGATCCAGTACTTCTCTCCGGTTTTATGGCACTGGCCGTAACCCACCAGCAGCACAGCATGATTGGTCAGCTCGAATGGGTTATTGGCATCCCGCAGGCCAGTGTGATGGTAGATTCCCTCTTTATAGTTCATGAAATCGGGATAGACCTCCAGAGCGACTCCCATGGGGCCGTTCTTCACCAGCTCTAGCATCATGGCCGACTCGCTGCATCCGCCGTAAAACCCGCCGACGTAGTGGTAATCGGAGGCGTAGTACTTTGTGCACTTCGCAGGCAGGTTGCAGGGAGAATCGGACCCAGTGTACGGGAAACAGTCCTCCTCAACGATGCCAAAATCCTGGATGTATTTTCCAATCAGGTAGGGAAAGCCTCCATCACAACCTGTGGAGAAAACAAGAGAATTTAAGCAATCATTTGCTTGTAATAAACATGTTTGATTCTCTTTCTTGCTCGTATTGTCTGAAACACTTTGATAGTCAGCAAGATGTAGGGCTATAATAATAATATTTATACAATACAGTTATAATGATATTTACACATGATCAAACTAGTGTGCAACATAAGCAAACCCAAAACTAAAATGGTTTTAAATTAGTTAGTTTTTTTAGTTCTATTTTTGCAATTTTCATTTTTAAATCAAAGCAACTTAAATTATCATTCATATCTTAGTGATCACTAAGACTGTCAATGTATCATATGAGGCAGAATTATTCAGTTATTTACTGGAAATAATATTGTACCAAACAGAAACAAAGAATAGTATATAACAGCAAAAACAAAACATCCAATAAAACCAGGTGTTAGGCGCTTAAAATATCATAGTGATGTATAGTAAAGGGAAATATTTACGAATAAGCATTAAATTACACTAACTTACATATTGTAGTATCATTATTAACTATCATGAAATAATAGTAATTACCGTAGTATACTTTATCCTTTACTACAGTAATCTCCCTCTCGATAGATAGATAGATAGATAGATAGATAGATAGATAGATATTTATATCTCCTCTCCCTCAGTCATCTTTAGATCAAGCAAGTTACTCATGTCAGCCCAATGATTGATTTGCAACGTCACTGACCAGAGTGAGAGGTGGCAGTAACGCACCAAAAAGTTTGTTGTCAACCATCGTATAACAGAAAGAACAAATCGTCATTCACGCCATCATTTGGATTTACCTTCATCGGCTAGACACCGGTCTCACAGCTCCGTGAATGTTGGTGCCGTCACTTATTGATCTACGATCGGTAAATGTAGCTTGTGGACGCTACTGCGCTACTTGACTATAAATCCAGTAGCGAAGCTATTTTTTTTTTTTTTTTAAAGTAGCGACGCTACCGCCACGCTACTGAGAAATGTAGTTAAGCTAGTAGCTACTGCCCAACGCTGAGAACAAAGTTACTTCCAAAATGTAATCCATTATACATTCATAGTTACTGTCATTTCTTTTGTAATTAGTTATATTACAAAATTAATATCTCAGAAATGCATCACACTAGTTTTGTATTACTTTTAGATTACTTTGACCAAAATACCCACAGAAGTATGACTAAATTTTTTAAAGTAATCTAAAAGTAATACAAAACTAGTGTAATGCATTTCTGAGATATTAATATTGTAATATAACTAATTACAAAAGAAATGATAGCTACTAGTAATATATAACGGATTACATTTTGGAAGTAACTTTGTACTCCGTGTTGGGCAGTAGCTACTAGCTTAACTACATTTCTCAGTAGCGTGGCGGTAGCGTCGCTACTTTAAAAAAAATAGCTTCGCTACTGAAAAGCTATTGGATTCATAGTCAAGTAGCGCAGTAGCGTCCAAACAAGCTACATTTACCGATCGCAGATCAATAAGTGACAGCACCAACATTCACGGAGCTGTGAGACCGGTGTCTAGCCTATGAAGGTAAATCCAAATGATGGCGAGAATGACGATTTCTTCTTTCTGTTTTACGATGGTTGACAACAAACTTTTTGGTGCTTTACTTCCACATCTCAGAGAGATAGAGAGATAGATAGATAGAGAGATAGATAGATAGATGGATAGAATAATCATTAAATAATCATATAATTTTTCTTTCATTATCTGAGCAAATAGGAGTGTAAATAAGTATTTGTCGTACTCTCCCATTCACTGTGCTCAAAGTTTACCCAACTATGACGACTGAGAAACACAAATGTGAAAAGGCTTCATTCACCTTTGGGATTTGCTTCTTTTTACGCAAACTTTGAAGAGATTCACTTCATGTTAGGATAGTAAATCAGGTATTGAGTGTTTTACCTTGTGAATACTGCGAGCAGGACACCACCTGCTGCGGACTGAATACCGGCTGCTGGGTGTTGTTGGTCTGGATCCGCACTCGCGCCTCCAGCATTCCCATAGTGGCGAAAGAGTAACAGCTGCCACACTGAGCTGAAGACATGAGCAGAAAATCATTCAGAAATGAGGAGAGAGAGAAAAAAAAAACGTCCTCATCCTACAGAAGCATCATTAATCCTGCTCTGACGTATCCAGAGTATCTGAAGCAGCTCTTGACAAAAGACAGACACTATCTGACTGTACTAGAAAAAAAGAGAGACACTCCAGACTCTCCTGAAGAGCCGATCATCTCCTCACACTTATTTCAGAAGAAAAGACTTTATTTCTTTGACTGTAAAATGATTTACCAGGGAAAAGTAGGCAGATCGAGAGCAAAAGGAAACTAAAAACAAAGTTGGTAAAAGCATCTGTTTGTGTATATACTAACATTAAATAAAATCAAAATACTGCTAATACTGAATGACAGACAAAAATAGAGGC
Organism: Danio aesculapii; assembly: GCF_903798145.1. Lineage (NCBI taxonomy): Eukaryota > Metazoa > Chordata > Actinopteri > Cypriniformes > Danionidae > Danio > Danio aesculapii. The sequence goes on along the minus strand of NC_079449.1, from coordinate 5,287,542 downwards.
TAAATGGTCAAAGTTAAGCAATTGTCTTACAAAATTATGCTGTGAAAAAGAAAAAAAAAATAAATAAATAAATAAAGTATAAGCAAGCAAAAAAAAACCCTGTCATTGAGGAAAGATGGCGAATGAATGAGTGACCTATTTTATTTATAGTTTAAAAGTCAAAAGCAAAAGAAAAGCTCTTCCCATTAAGCTTTATAATTACGCATTTAATTATAAATAATACAATTAAATTACTACTATTATTATTATTACTATTAAGTATTAATTAAGGTAGGATAAAAGTAGTAATATTAAGGTTGGAGTGTGTAACAAATTATTATTAATATTATTATTATTATTATTATTATTATTATTATTAATAATAATAATAATAATAATAATAAAAAGAAGGAGGAGTTTTTCATTTTAGACAATTAAATTAAAAAAGAAATACGGGGTGGCATGGTGGCTCAGTGGTTAGCACTGTTGCCTCACAGCAAGAAAGTTGCTGGTTCGAGTCCCGGCTAGGTCAGTTGGCATTTCTGTGTGAAGTCTGCATGTTCTCCCCACTGGGTGCTCCACAGTCCAAACACATGTGCTATAGGTGAATTGAAAAACTAAATTGGCGATAAATGTGTGAGTGTGTGTGAATGCGTGTTTATGGATGTGCTCGGTTACAGCTGGAAGGGCATTTGATGGATAAGTTAGCGGTTCATTCTGCTATGGCGACCCCTGATTAATAAAAGGGATTAAGCTGAAAGAAAATGAATGAATGACATTAAATGATCAAAATACTGCTAGTTCTGAATAAGCGACTATCAATAGTAGAGGCTAAAAAGATTGAAGTCAACTAATCATCTCACAAAATGGATGTTGTAAAAAAAAAAGTCTAAGAAAAAAACACTTAAAAAAAAACTAAATATTTTAACTAAAAACTATATTAATTAAAAAAAAAAAACTTTCAAAACAAAGTCCTGTCGTTTTGAGGGAAAATGGCGAATGAGTGAATGAATGAGTGATTTATTTATTTTAATTTATAGTTTAAAAGTCAATCAGTAAAAAAAAAAAAACTCTTTAAGAAAACTTAATTATGCATTCATACAAACCTAAATAATTACACTTAATTTTACAATTAATTATAAATTATACAATGATTATTATACATTTACTACAGTTAATGTATAACAATTATACAATTACTACAGTTAATACTATTAAGTATTAAGGTAGGATAAAATAAGTAGTAATATTAAGGCAGGTGTGTGTAATTAAAACTATTAATATTACTATCATTAAGAGTTTATTTTATTTAGACAGTTAAATTAAATAATAAAATGGAAGAGGGGCAACATGGTGGCTCAGTGGTTAGCACTGTTGCCTCACAGCAAGAAGGTCGCTGGTTCGAGTCCCAGCTGGGTTAGTTGGCATTTCTGTGTGGAGTTTGCATGTTCTCCCCACGTTAGCGTGGGTTTCCCCCACAGTCCAAACACATGCGCTATAGGGGAATTGAATAAACTAAATTGGTTGTAGTGTATGTGTGTGAATGAGTGTGGGTTTTTCCCCAGTACTGGGTTGCAGCGGGAAGGGCAGATCATCCCTGATGAATGAAGGCACTGACCAAAGGAAAATGAATGAATGAAAATTAAATAAATGCATATAAATTGAATTAAATTTAAGTAAAATAAAAATTTAAAAGGTAAAAATCAAAGTTGAAATATTTATATTAAATTAAAAAGAAAGATTTGTTGCCTGTGAAAAACACAGCTTAGAGGAGGGGAAAAAAAGAAAGAGGGCAATCTTGACAAACATAAGATTGACAAAAATAAAACAAACTGAAAAAAAAAAAAAGTAAATTGTCTGCCATTTCATCAGCTTCCGATTAACATTAACAGGGGATTATCAATTAACAGGGGCTTGAGAAATACCATCAAACCAATCTAATTCTAGATAAGAATGTGCCACTTTCCCCAACGCACTTATTTAAATTCAAGCAGGTTGTTAAATTTAAGCAATTGACGCAAGACAACAAGGATACAATTAATTTAGCCAATTATAAAATGTAGGTAATGAAGGTAATAAAAAAAAGAAAATTAATTCCAGGGGAAATATCACCCCTTAATGGAAAAGTTCATTTTCAAACTGGGTTTCTTGTGTCGCACGCACTATTTTGCCAACCTCTTCCAGCAAGACTAGCTTTATCAGTGTCAACATGCACACGATTGCAGAATGAGCAATCAATAGCAGTATATTGATGTTATTCCCAGGACTGACTGAACTGTAGGAGGTAGCAGACTGAATTAAAGAGGTTTTGATATAAATCACACACTGAGCTGGAACACGTTTGCAGTATTTCCTTTGACTTTCATACACGCACGAGCACCATAATTTATAATAATATTAAAAATCAACATTTTTTCACTGATGAAAACTAAATAAAAAGTAGTTAAAAATAAATTAATAAAAAAAAAACAAAAAAAAAAAACAAACAAACCAAACAAATTTTCAAACGCACAATAATTTCGTTGATAAATAAATTACCATATTATTTCTCACCATGTTCACTGATAGAAAACTAGGCGAAAACTAAAGAGAAATTAGTTTTAAAATCACAAGAACAATGACAAAACTATACTAACAGTTCCACACCTTAAACTGCTCCAACATTTGGTCATACAAATAGCATTAGTATTATCGGTGCATTACTTTTAACCTAACAGCAGTGTAGTAAACTCCAGTAACATCTCCAGTACAGTAGAATTAATTATATTCAATTTATGCAAAATAAATACATCAGCTTGAAAGAATCAAAAGGTGGCTATAATAAAGCTGGTTTACTATAAACAATGGATTTTATGAGATGTTTTATTCATTACCTGTATTGTTCAAATCTTAAAAGGGAACCTATTATGCAAAAATCCCTCATATAAGAGGTTTAAACACAGTTGTGTGGCAACAGCCTGTGAATATAACCAACTTCTAATGGTTTAAACAGTGCTTCCCACAGGTTGGAAATATACTTGCGGTGGTGGCCGGATTGAAACACACCATTTACCCACATCACATAAATAATTAACTATATGCGACAAACAAAATGTAATTTACCCATAATTTTATTTATTATGACACTGTTATACACTGTTTATTTTCAAACGGGTTAAAGTAAATATTTTTTATATATATTTCAAACGGGTTAAAGTAAATATTTATATTTATATATATATATATATATATATATATATATATATATATATATATATATATATATTTATATTTATATTTATATATATATATATATATATATATATATATATATATATATATATATATATATATATATATATATATATATATATATATATATATATATATATATATATATATATATACACTATTTCTCTATTTCTATTTTTTAATGCTATTCAGGAGCCATGTGCACCCACTGAGCACGTCAAGTTCAAAGTATACTAATGCTAAAGTATTTTAGATATGTATATAAAATAGCCTATGTAGTATATTAACATCATCAGATTAATAAAATAATAACCGCAAAAGAGAAATAAATAACAGAAAAGGGAATAAAAACAGACAATATCTCAAAAAAACTGAAAATATCAGAATTACAAGATTAAAACTTGTAGATTTAAATAAGGCAAACGCGTTGATTAACCATTGCTAATGGTGTACATATATTTTGCAGTCAGTTTAGACCTGTCATTTCGTCCTCTCTGAGTATATAGTAAAGTTTTTCCGAGTCGTTTGTATTAAGAAATCTATTATTTAAGTTTTCTCTCGCTTTTGCGGCTGTGTCAGCTGTGATGAAAGCGGTAAGTAGTCTTTAATAAGAGTAATGCAAAAACGCATATGAGCTTTAGAAAGCGAAAGCAAAAGTTGAATCCCAGACATTAAGAGATTTAGAAAACCGGGCCAGACAAACTTTACAGGGTTCATACACATTTTTACTACAAAAACTCCAGGATTTAAGTCAATTTTTATGACCTAATGTTTCATGTAATGTCTACGTATACATGGTAAATCATAAGAAACGTTTACATTTATTACAGCATATCATAAAACACGCAGTAGTGTCAATTTATTTTTATATCTATGTAAAAATAGATGATGCTTACACAGCACTAATAAAGTGAGAGCATGTTTTAGGCTAAGAAAAGAAGTAAAAACAACTAACCTCCATTCCAATATACAGATATTTGTCTAATTTAACTAATTTTAAATAATCTTCATAGTTTTTAAACTAGTAATAGAAGGTAAACTACTTCTATTATAAAGCCGCGATCACACTGCATTTTTGCTCCATAGACTTCCATTCATAGGCATGCGAATGCGGCAGACCACAAGCATGTGCGACAAGTTTCGCATTTCACTACACTTGAAAGTTCAAGCTTGGTGAATTCTTACCTGCGAAATCACATCAGGTTATTGCGTGAGACCTAAAGAAGGTCATTTAAAATATGGAGCAGTCGCTCACTTTTATTAATGTCTAATCATAGTTTAACCCCGCCCCTTTTTACAGCACCATACGACAGAATTTTGCAAGCTGAAGCTCTAGTGTGATCGCAGCCTAAATGGACAAAAATGTCTGCTAAATGACTAAATGTAAATGTAATTTCCATGGCTTTTCCCAAAACTTTGTGGGTTTTTCTGTTTTTCCAAAACTTTTCCAGGCCTGGAAAATGCCATGTCAAAATTCCATGACTTTTCCTTGACCGTATGAACCCAGCTTTTAAGTCCCAAAAAGGAGCGTCTCTCTGGGTCTGCAAAGCAAGTGAAACCGTCTGTGTGAGTGCTGACAGGTCTCGAGTTCCACTACTTAAATCGATCGCAGATGTTTGGTCATATTGGGCAGATGCAAAAAAAAAATAAAAAAAAAATAAATAAATAAATAAATAAATAAATAAATAAATAAATAATGTAAAAGGATAATAATAGTAAAAAAAAAAAAAAAAAAAAATTCACTATTCGTGGGCGGCTGTTAATATACTTGGGCGGCCCACCCAAGTAAAGTCTGTGTGTGAAGCACTTTTTAAAATAAATTAATATTATTTTTTATAAATCACACTTGATAAAAACAGCCTGCAGAAACACTTTGATTGACATTCTTCGTCATCAGAGGGGGAAGCTCCGCCCATTCAGTGACCATCTCTCCCTTTTTTACATAGGACATTAGTCTTGTTTTTTGAATCTGACACTATTCGCCTTATTCTCCGCGTACGAGTGGGCGCAGCCATTTGAATCATTTTGGCTCGAGACTTCCGGTTTCATTCACTTCCATTCATTTTTAGACATTTTCAGCTCGTTTTGGTGCTTGGTGTTGCAAACTGATATTTTCTTATAATATTATTCTACTTTGTCTGTATTGTCAAGCAAACACTTGTTTGTAGAGTAAGTAGTTTGACCGTTTTCTGCCGTTTATTATTCCTAGTCATTTCTCCTATAGGCAGCTGAATCTGAAGTTCTAAAACAATCGCAAAAATGAGCGCACTTCTGCATTGAAGAATGAGCTCAATATGCTGACACACAGGTATCTGCAGCTCCGCCTTTTTTTGAAAAGAGCACGATCTCATTTAAATTTAAAGCGACAGTCACCAAAACGACACAATTAGTATCAAAGCCTAAAAGGGTCAGTTTCAAAGTGTTATAAAACATTATTTGTGTGTGTTTTTTTTTTTTACATTTTGTAAAAAGGGGCATAAAAGGTCCCCCTTTAATATCATACCTTGGTTGCGAACTGGACTGACAAAGCTGACTCCGTTAACGTTTCTCCAATCCCAGTGTTGAGGAAGACCAGCGGCTGCTTTACTGTCCGCAGCAACAGTCACAGGCCTGACACGTCTGAGAGAGAAAAAAAACAAAACAACAACAACACATGACATCAAAACCGCACATTTATCTGCTTCATAAACGCTGCTGCTCTTATTAAATCAGCACACAACACACAGATTTGCTAGCATGTTTTCATTTTAGCATAAGATGCTCTTAAATAAATTACAGTAGACATTTATGAGCCTGAGCTCAGTTTAACGTCGTGTTGTTGCGATACGACTACACTGACAAGCTATTTGTCAAACCTGCCTACAAGAGGGGTTTGTGATGTTTATGGTCTGCGATGTTATCGTAAATGTTGTTTTAATGATGTGCGAGCTGACATTAGAGTATGGTACACACTTTGCAAGAAAACTAAACTAAGCATTGAGTGTCTGACGACAGTAATGGGCCTATAATTCAAGTTATTAATGCAATAATTAACCATCATTGGTGGCTTTTTGTTTGTTATATTTAATTGAAAAAAAAAAAATAAGGATGCAATGAAATAAATTCTGGACCAAAACCAAAATGCTGAATGCACTTGGTCAAAAACTCAGTGCATAACTAATACGACATGATATAGATCTGTAATATCAATCACACACAATAGAATTTCAGCATGTGTGTTATATTGATTTTATATAACAGTTTGACAAACAAGAGCATATTGAATATTACATTTTAGACACAATATTTCTCTTTTTTAATCCGTTTTATCAATGAAAATTATTACATAATAAAAGCCAAAGCGGTCAACACAGTGGCTCCTCGCAAGAAGGTCGCTGGTTCAAGCCTTGGCTAGGTCAGTTGGCATTTCTGTGTGGAGTTTGCATGTTCTCCCTGTGTTGGCGTGGGTTTCCTCCGGGTGCTCCGGTTTCCCCCACAGTCCAAACACATGCAGTATAAGTGATTAACTAAATTGATTGTAATGTATGAGCGCAAGTGAATGTGTGTATGGGTGTTTCCCAGTACACGGTTGCAGCTGGAAGGGCATCCGCTGTGTAAAACTTGCATTTAAGAATAAAAGGACTAAGCTGAAGGAAAATGAATGAATGAATAAAAGCCAAAGCAGAATATCTCAGAGTAACATTGTGGCGTTTTCATCCCTGAGTGGATCATTTTTTCCTTTAGAGATCATTTCAGTCATCGATCTATTTCGAAAAGTCATTTAGTTTCTTAATCAATCGAGTTAATGATCAAACAAGACTCATCACATAAAAATCAAATGGTCTTCACTGTATAAACGAAGTATAGGTTCATGCTTTTAAAAAGTACCAACAAAGACGGTTTAGAAACACATTGTGTAAAAAAAAAAATAAATAAATAAATAAAAAAAAATCTAATATTTTGTTTTTTCACATACTTTTGTATGCATTTGTCTGCAAAAACATAGAAAATTAACTTGGTTAAGAGTTTGTAAGCTGGTCGAGACACGCCGCTTGTGCACAAAACAGGATGGAGATAGTGAATATTTTAATGATTTAATGGGATGGTCAAATTTATGTTCAAAAGTAAATGAGTAAAAAAGCAAGAAAGAAACAAGCAAACAAATAATTAAAAAGGTAAGAAACAAATAAGCTGGAAAAAATGTTATAAGTAAAAAATAAGTCATTTTTAAAAAATAAGAAACAAGTAAAAAGCAAGCAAGCAAATAAAAAAAAAAGTGTAAATAAGTTAAGCAAGAAATTAAGCAAATAATTTAAAGTTAATAAACAAATTATTTTTAAATAAGAAACAAGCAAGCAAATAAGTAAAAAAGTAACAAGTAAACAAATATTTTCTTTTTTTTATTATCATTTTTTTAGGGTTTTCACCTTTAATGGACAGGACTGTATAGAGTATTGTCAGGAAAGTGTGGGGAGCAGAGAGAGGGGTTCGGCATAGGACCGCAAGGCAGGAATCGAACTCAGGTCGCCGTGAGCACCAGAGGGCATGTGTCAACACACTAACCACTACACCACTGGAGCAGACCACAACTATTTTCTTTTAAATAAGCAAACTAATACGTAAAGAAAGAAGTAAAAAAGAAACAAGAAAGAAAATAAGTAAAAAAGTAAATCATTTTTAAATAAGAAGCAAACAAATAAGCAAAAAAATAGTAAATAAGTAAACAAATATTTTTAAATGGGTAATTAAGCAAGCTAATAAAAAGTACATAAGAAACAAGAAAATAAGTAAAAAAGGAGTAAATAAGTAAATGTAAATATTTTTAAATTAGTAATTAAGCAAGCAAACAATTAAACAAAAACTTTTTACTTCGTTTTTTACTTGAGCAAGCAAGTAAATGAATAATTAAAATGATAAACTTTCATTATAACTGCAGAAAGCAATGACAAATTCCTTGAACCCAGATATTTGGTGTTTTCACACTCACTCTGGTTCATCGGGTGATCTTTGTTGTCAAGCTATATTTCACTGTCATTGATTGGTTTGAGATTTTTTTCATGAAATATTCATGAAAGGACTAAACCAGCCACAGTGTCAGTCCATATAAAAAAATAACTACAAGCAGCAAGTCATTTTGATAAAAAAATAAAATAATAATAATTAATCTTGTGGTTCTTAATGCAATGTCTGCAAACAATGCATGATAAATAATAATGATATTGTCTCTCAAAAGAAACTCTGAAATCACCTTAACCAGTCATTATAATTTCTAATCATTTGCCTGCTACCTTCAACATGATCAAAGGAACACATTTTCATAATCCCTGCCACCCACGAGATACCAGCATTTAATTTCAGAAACAGATAGATACAGAATGACCAACCAAAAAAGACTTGGCCAGCTGACAAATCAGAGCAGAGTTGGTTTATGGAAGGGGAGGGGCTTGCAGACCTTAAACCCCAAATTGCTTCATATGAATCATATTAAGTTTACTGAAATGATTCTAATACTAAATGCATATTCAGAGAAAATTGCAAAAGTTTTCTGACCTTAAATGCACTTAAAGCTATTGTAGGTGACTCAAACATGATATTAGCACACCTTATAACCTGCCCTTTGAAGTGATGGGCAAAAACAAAATTCCCCTGACAAAGACATATACATCGAATACAAAACAGCAAAAAAAAAAAAAAAAAAAGATTAAATAATAATAATAATAATAGACAACAACAACAACAACAACAATAATAATAGACAACAACAACAACAACAATAATAATAATAAGTGGAGTACCGTGGAATCCTGGAGGCAGGTCCTCCTGATCTTCTCAGCATCTCATTTATGGACAGGGTCTCATGAAAACTGTACGCCGTTGCCTTCCAAGACTTCTGAATGGAGTTTATTTCATCCACAAACATCATGTTGTTCGTGTACGGCAGCTTCATCAGCCTAGACATAATAAAAAACAATGATCATCCATGTACATATATATAAAAAAATAAATAAATAAAAAATAAATAAATAACAAAATAATAAATATATAAATATAAAAAAAAAATATATATATATATATATATATATATATATATATATATATATATATATATATATATATATATATATATATATATATATATATATATATATATATATATATATATATATATATATATATAAAAACAATAATAAATAAATAAATAAATATTATGGAAATTGCTTTGTTAAACATCACTTAGAGATTTAAACAAATGGCAGGAGGGCTAATAAATTTTTCTTGGACTGTACATCAATCACTCAGTCATGCAGTGCAGTTCAGATTGAATCACATGAGATCTAATCAAGCTGTAGAGAGAGATAAGAGAGCGTTACATCACGAACACTGCTATGCTGACACAATCACACACTCACAGCCAGTGCTCAAATCCAAGCATGTGACGACGGTCCACTCGGGGAGGGATGGGCTGCACTTTCTTCCCAGTGAAACAGGCCCAGTTATTGCCCAAAACATCATGAACCCAACCGGGCAGCGTCTGATCACAGTAACTCACCACCTCTGAGCCCTGCTGAGTATACTAGACGGAGAGAGAGAGAGAGAGAGAGAGAGAGAATATTAAAATACAATTAAAAAATAGCTTTCAATGCAGAGTATTTAGCCTGCTCAATAGTCATACTTTACAATAAACAGTGTTGGATGTAAGGCTGCACAGTATATCGTTTCAGCATCGATATAGGAACGTGCATATCAAAGATAAGCAATATTGAGTCGGAGTTATAGTTGAGAGCTACAAAACACATGTTATTTGTATAGTTTAACCATAATACAGAGAAGGTTTATCATATGCATGTGTGTTTAAGGCCTGTGACTGCATTTCGAGAGAGTTTAAAACATTTGGGCACAAAAAAAATATGTTTGGAGGTGTAACAAAGATTAAAGTTCAGTTGAGTTGACTTGACTTTATTAGTACCCGTAGGTAGATTTTTGCAGCAGCAAAGTTTGGCATTTGATACAAACAATTACAACAACCAAAAAAAATAAATAAATAAATAAAAAATAAAAAAAATAAAAATCACAGACACACTGGTTCCCACATACATGCATGTATACGATAAAAAAAATTAATAAATCAACTTTAAATAAATTGTAATAGCCTGGGATTTATAGAGTGACAACTGATGATGGGAAGAAGCTATTACTGTAATGTTTTGTCCCACTAATAAGAATCAGAATCCTTCAACCCTAAGGGAGTAGTTTAAATTCCTCAGACAGAGGATGAGAGCTACTGCTGCTAGTGTTCTGGGCCATCCGTAAAAGCTGCCTACTACACAGGGATTCAATACTCCTCTGTGATTCACCAATCAACCTGCTAGACCACCTAATCTGGCTCAGTCTATTCCTATTTTTAAGGGACAGACTTCCAGACCATACCACCAGAAGCAAAGGATAAGATAGATTATACAAGCACGATTTAAAAAAAAAAAAAAAAAAAAAATCATCATCATCATCATCATCATATTGGGGCCGATGTGAAATATATAACAGAGGAACAACTCAAAACAAAATCAAAACATCAAAAATGTTAATATTATCCTAATTCAAACTTAATTAAAAAATATCTACTTTGATCTTATAGCCTTTTTAAGTAGAAAATTTATTTATTTATTTATTTATTACATATTTATTGCCACATCAGCAACGTATGGCTATTTCGTGGCCAAATGTATATACATTAAACTATTACATGATAAAAACAAATTCGTATTATATAAAAAAATTAATGAATAAATAAATTACTTAGACAAATATATAAAATATAAATAGATAAAATTTACAAAAAATGTATTCAAAGTTAAATATGGTTTTTCAGTTCTATTTTTAATAAAAAAAAAAAAAAGTAAAACTCTTCCTGGTGGTACCTTTTTAAAAATGTCCATCAAAGTACTCTCCTTATAAAATCCTGTCTAACGGAATTTAAACTTCTACATTCCAACAAAATATGTTTGATGGTGAGAGCAGTCTGGCAGATATTACATTTAGGTGATTCTTCGTTATTTAATAAATATAAATGTGTCAACCTAGAATGTCCAATTCGACATCTGGTATAGACCGTCTGATCATGCCTGGTTTCAAAATTATAATTTGCTAAATGTCTTTCATTTATTTTCGGGTTAATTTCATATAATTTGTTGTTGATGCAGTTGTCCCATTCTCTTTGCCATGTTTCGTTTATGTATAAATTGATGGTGGGTTTCAAATCATCAGGAGGTTTAAGTAGGAAATAAGGGTTTTCCCCCTTAAAATAAGCAAAATAACCTTGTTTTCACTTTGAAATGTAAATATTTGGACTAGAAACAAGACTAAAAGGAGGATTTTTTTTTTTTTTTGCATAAATCGTATCAATTCTGTACAAATAATTAAACTGATTTGCCCAATATCTCACACTAATATACCTTTCTTTTATTTTTTATTCCTTTAAAACCAGTTAACACATTTCTAACTGTTTTTAAGCATTTTTATTTTTCCATTTTTTTATTTTCTTATACTTTCATTCTTGTTTATGTAAAGCACTTTGAATTACCATTGTGTATAAAATGTGCTGCAAGAAAAAAAAAAAACCTTGCATTTGTAAAGTAATACTACATTTATAGCATGCTAGTATAGTGAAAGATTAAAAAAAAAAAGAAAAGAAAAGAGCTGAAGTCAGAATTTCCCTATGTTGTGAAACCACAGTCATTTGATCAGTCATGTGGTGTCACTTGAGACGGAAACTGTCCAGTCAGACTTGCCTTGAAAAACCCGAACCATTTGTAGTCATTGATCACCACCTCGAAGCCCTGGTTATAGATGAGCGTGAAGAAGCCGGTGTGACCCTGATCATCCACAGCTACAGACAGCTTCTGCAGGTCCACAGTCACTGTGCTCACTGCCTGGCCTGTTGAAACATGATTATTTACAGACTTGAGGAAGTCGATTTGCACAGTCATGCATGGGACTTTTTCTGGAAGTCATGCGTTTAGATGCACCTGTCATTTCCACAAAGGTCGTCTATGCATGGATTTTTTACTGTGTTTTAAAACCGTTATGCTGGCCAATAAAACAGTATTGGTATTTATTGACCAAACACCATTGGAAGGAATGCCAATAAGCTTAAAGTTAGGGCTGGGCGATAATGCAAAAATACAATCTAGATAATTATATTCCATATTGAACGATAATGATATATATTTTGATGCAAGTTGTTAATTCTGTCGGATTTAAAGGAGTACTCCAACGATGATTGAAACCACAAAAATTAGAGGGTCCATTAAATGGCATGACATTTTTTTTGGCAGCCGAAAACTTGATATCTAATAAACACACTTGAAGATTCCCATTGTGGCACATTTCTGCTGTGTGATTGGCTCTTGGATCAATATGGAGTAAAAAAAAGTCCAGAGCTTGTCGTTGTTATTGACATAATCTTTTTCGTAATTCGATATAATATCATTTATCAGCCCAGCCCTAGTTAGGGTTATTTCCAGCTGAGGTGCAAGGCTATTAAAATGATTCAACATTAAATGTTGCTAAATTAAAATAAAATGGTTAAATAATTTAAACAAATCCTGATAATCCTAATTAGATTGTATAAAAATATTCAAAAATTATCGATACTGAATGATATGAAACATTGTCATGATATATATATATTTTTAAGTTCAGTGGCATGGTAAATATAAAAGTCTAATGGTGTTTTTATCTAATATAAGCAAAAACTAATTTCAAGTATACACAAGGTTGACACATCCCTGATGGAAAAAGACAATAAAAACACCAGATTAATTCTAACATGTTCCAGTATAAATCCCATTGAAATCATTACAAAAATTTAATATTTTAAGGTTTTCTAATATGATTTGAGGCAAAAGATATTAGGATGTATTGGTTGACTCCAATAATAGCAAAAATTATAAATTAACTATAGTAATATTTACATTTTGTCTATTTTTATCTAATATAAGCGTGGCACTCAAGCAGTAGAAACAGAATAGAAACTATCACGTTGTAATGGTTTCCACTATAAAGCCCATTTAAAACATTACAAAGCATCCCATTTTAATCATTAAAAATGTACATTATAATGATTTCTACTAGTGTGTTTTAGAACAAACTTCATCCATTTATTGGTTAACACCACCAATAGGAGTCAAAAATTACCAGAAGAAACTCACATGATTGTTGCAGATAAATCCATTAAAACCAATATAATATCTATAAACAACAAAGCCGTTATAAAATCCTGTGATAGTTTCTATTGTTTCTTTCTTCAGCAAAGAGTATTTAAAGTAAGAGAATACAAGGTTGACATGCCTGATGAAAAACAACAATAAAAACATCAGTTTTAATTGAGTTCTGACAAATTCCATTAAAAATCATAACATTTTAACCCATAAAAACCAGTTCATTTTAAAGTATTCGCATATGTTTTGGGGAAGGAAATTATTGGTTTTAAAAATGACACCAATGATGGCAAAAATTTCCACTAGAGACCCAAAAGACCACTGTAGTTTTGAAACCAATATAACTTCCCTTACATAGCCATTAAAACATTACAAACCCTTACTTTTTAATTATTAAACACTTTACATTTTAACGATTTCTATTGGGTTCTGGGGCAAACTGTTAAACGCTTTAACATGCCACCAATATAAAGCAAAAAATAAATAAAAAATAACAGTAGAGACTCACACGATCATTAGGGTTAATTCATTTAAAACCAATACATTTTCATTATAACAACACAAATTATATGACGGTTTCTAATGTTGGTTTGTTTATTCAACAGGGAGCAACGTTAATTTGTAAAAGTAAACAAAAAAAAAAAAGTAAATAAATCTCCATTAGGATTATTGAGGTAAAGTTGGTTTTATATTCACACATTCGTTCAGTGACAACTTGTGACATGGTCCCTGTATTGTTTACCATGGTACTTTGAATATTGGGTCTGAAATCTCATCTAAGTATGACTTGAAAACAACATTAGCACTATTTATTTGACTGTGAACAATGTACTTTGATCATATGATTTCCCTATTTAGAATTAGCAAAGATTTATTCATTTTAAGATATATTAAGTTAACTTTAGTTAAGGAGAAAGTCAGAATGTGCGAATATAAAACCAACTTTACCTCAATCCATATTCGTTCAGTGAAATCTTGTGACATGCTCAACATACCGTTTATCTACGCTACTTTGATATTTGGTCTGAAATAGCGTGTAAGAATGGCTTTAAAACAACAGTGGCACTATTTGTTAGGCGTAAACAATGTTGTATTTTGATTGTCGTTGGCTGCTAATATGATTTCTCGACTTAGAATTTGCAGATAATACTTTTCTGAAATTCATTTACCTCAAATGTTTTTCAGCAAGGAGTAATGTTACTTTATAAAAGTAAACAAAGTCAATAATCTGATATCGATATGAAACCGAAAGCAACCTTGAACTTCCGGTTTTCGAAATATGTTTTACTGACCTGTACTGGAGCAGTTGATGGTTCTGTCCTGACCCACATTGGACACACTGAAAATCCAGGTGCCCAGCAGGTCCTCATAGGTGCAGTTTGCCGGAGTATCAGCCGCAGTCGCGGCGAAAAACGCAAACAAACCAAAAACGGAAAGCGCGCGCATCCTTACAACACCCAGACGGAGAACAAACAGCAGAAATAAACGCGGGATTCAGCAATAACCAGACGCAAGGACCGAAAAAACCGCGTGTCCTTCTCGTCCTTCCTCGTACCTGCAGCACTGTTGGCCAGACGTGTGTTACTAAACTTATACAGTTGTGGTCATATGACACAAATCACGTGACATCCCAGCGAGCGAGCGCGCGCACACTCACACATATAAGTACATCACACTAACAAAAACACACATTCATCATGCAGACCGAGTTGATTCTATCACACACACAATAATTAACCTTTTGACAAACACATCAAGTCAATCATGTTAACACACAAACTGATCACACGAACAGACAAACACAGCCTACTTGTTTAACCAGAATTACTCAATCACAGCTCACACTCAGAAACAACAATGCTATTGAAATCTTAAATACGTTAAGCAACTAAGTAAACCGCATTGCAGAACAAGAAAATGGGTGAAATATAGTTTAATATATGATATTTTGTGACTTTCACTCAATAAAATGTAATTAATTAAAATTATATTTGATTTCAACATTCATATATAAAAATGTTTAGCAAATCTATTTTAGTGTCAAGAAATTAAAATTTAAGTTTATTGCTTGGTTTAGATGACTAAGATAAACAAAAATATGTTACGTTAATGTATTATTTGCATTTATTTATACAATTTATTAATTTAGCTTATATATTTAAATACTTAAAAAAGTATATGTATGTAAAATTATTTTTAAAACATTTTAGCAATATATATACAGTTGAAGTCAGAATTATTCGCCCACCTTTGATTTTTTTTCTTTTTAAATATTTCCTAAATGATGTTTAACAGAGCAGGGAAATTTTCACAGTATGTCTGATAATATTTTTTTCTTCTGGAGAAAGTCTTATTAGTTTTATTTCGGCTAAAATAAAAGCAGTTTTGAATTTTTTATGAACCATTTTAAGGTCAGTATTATTAGCCTCTTTAAGCTAATTTTTTTTCGATAGTCTACAGAACAAACCATCATTATACAATAACTTGCCTAATTACCCTAACCTGCCTAGTTAACCTAATTAACCTACTTAAGCCTTTAAATGTCATTTTAAGCTGTATAGAAGTGTCTTGATAAATATCTAGTCAAATATTATTTACTGTCATCAAGGCAAAGATAAAATAAATCAGTTATTAGAGATGAGTTATTAAAACTATTATGTTTAGAAATGTGTTGAAAACATCTTCACAGCATTTATCAAGGCGGCATTTATGAAATGTGAAAAAATGTTAAATAGTTAAATATTTATTAAAAATTTAAATAACTGCTTTCTTATGGTATGTAGTTTCAAATGAAATTATTATTCCAGTCATTGTTGCTTTTATTACAATAACCATTGATAATAATAGTAATAATAATTATTAATATTGGATTGATTTCTGAAGGATCATGTGACTGAGTAATGAAGCTGAAAATTCATCTTTAAAATCATGAGAATAAATGATTAAATTAAATTATAAACTACTTTTGAACAGTTACTTTATAGTGCGGTAACATTTCACAATTTAACTATGTGTGCTGTATTTATGATGAAATAAATGCAGCCTTGGTGAGCAGGAGAAGCTTACTTTAAAACATTTAAAAATCCTACAGACCCCAAACGTTTGACCGGTGATAACAGAGAGAAGATTTTTTTTCAACACATTTCTAATCATAATAGTTTTAATAACTCCTCTCTAATAGCTGATTTATTTTATCTTTGTCATGATGACAGTAAATAATATTTGTCTAGATATTTTTAAGACACTTCTATACAGCTTAAAGTGACATTTAAAGGCTTAACTAGGTTAATTAGGTTAACTAGGCAGGTTAGGGGAATTAGGCAAGTTATTGTATAACGATGGTTTGTTCTGTAGACTACTGAAAAAATTAGCTTAAAGGGGCTAATAATTTTGACCTTAAAATGTTTTTTTTTAAACTGTTTTTATTCTAGCCAAAATAAAATAAATAAGATTTTCTCCAGAAGAAAAAATATTATCAGACATACTGTGAAAATTTCCTTGCTCTGTTAAACATCATTTAAATACATAAAAAAAAAATAATTAATTAAAAGGACGGCTAATAATTATAACTTCAACTGTGTGTATATATACATATATAAATATATATACATATATAAATATTGTGTATATTTTTTATGTGTATTTTTTTACTATTATTAATATTACATCTTATATTTACCTGTATTATGTATTATTTATTCATTCATTTTCTTTTCAGCTTAGTCCCTTAATCTGGGGTTGCCACAGCGGAATGAACCGCCAACTTATCCAGCATATGTTTTACGCAGCGCATGCCCTTCTAGCTGCAACCCATCACTGGGAAACATCCATACACACTCATTCACACACATACACAACGTACAATTTAGCTTACCCAATTCACCTATAGCACATGTGTTTGGACTGTAGGGGAAACCGGAGCACCCGGAGGAAACCCACAGAGAGAACATGTAAACTCCACTCAGAATCGTCAAATGACCCAGCCAGGGCTCAAACCAGCAACCTTCTTGCTGTGAGGCGATTGTGTTACCCACTGCGCCACCGTGCTGCCCATTATTATGTATTATTACATTTATGTTTACTTACTAGGGCAGCACAGTGGCTCAATAAAAAATTAACTTAACTTATAGTCATTTTTTAAAAAAGAGAAATAAGTGAAAATTAAGAGTTTGTCCTTCAAACAAATGAAAAAAATCTTCTTTTCATTTTGAAATATAGATATTTATACTAGAAACAAGACTAAAAAAAATACAATAAGACTCCTTTTGTGGGTGGCTCAGTGGTTGGCATTGTCGCCTCTCAGCAAGAAGGTCGCTGGTTTGAGTCCCGGCTGAACCAGTTGCCAATTCTGTGTAGAGTTTACATGTTCTCCCTGCGTTGGCGTGGGTTTCCTCTGGGTGCTCCGGTTTCCCCCACAGTCCAAACACGTGCTATAGGTGAACTGAATAAACTAAATTGGCCGTGGTGTATGAGTGTGTGTGTGAATGTGAGAGTGTATGGGTGTTTCCCAGTACTGGGTTGCTGTCAGAAGGGTATCCACTGCATAAAAAATATGCTGGAATAGTTGGTGGTTCATTCCGCTGTGGTGAACTCTGAAATAGAGACTAAGCCGAAGGAAAATGAATGAATGAATGAATATTTTCTTACCTAAGATTCCTTTTTGAGTTGATATTCTAACACATTTTCCAGCCAAATGTGTCTCCAGAGTATGATTGCATTAGAAACACACAAACCCTTTGTGGCAGATCTTTAGCGAAGTGAAAATTTACAGTCATGACCTTTTAAACACTTCTGCAGGGATTTTACATTCGTTTTATCAGCAGAATAACCAAAGGAAGTGTCAGTGAGGATTTGCTCATTTCACTTCTCACTTACTCAAAATGATTAACGAGAACATGTTTCAGATTTGCACAGTCGTCAGGCTCTTCTGGCTGGATCTCTTCTTTTAATCATGTGCAATTAAACCTCAATAAATGATTCAGAATGCAAAAGCATGACCCCCCCCCCCCCCCCCCCCACCACCACCACCACCACCACCTATCTTTCTCCTCTGCTCTGTTAATCAGTTGCAGATTGCATCAAAACTATGGACCCTTTTCACATTTCCGGGTTTCTCAGCATCAGAAGTCGTCAGTTGGGTAAGCACAGTGAATGGGAAAGTACAACAAATCATTTATTTACAATCATATTTGCTGAAATAATAATAATAAAAAACGCAACGATGAAGTTATCAAGACTTTCAGAAAAAGAAAATATATAGTGTGAGACTGATAACGGCAGCCAGAGGAGAGAATTATGTTAAATGTTACTGTCCTGCCCCATAGATGCTGCATTACAAACATCTTGCATAGGCAGTAATTAGTTTTTTGTAGTTTGATGCCATAATAATACATATAAAAGTTCATCTAAACATCTAAATATTAAAAACGTTCAAGAATTTAAGATGCTGAGGACCATTAAACAGAAAAGGCTCCATAGTCTGCCTTGGGTTTGACTTTTAAGATGCACAAATCAGAATTGAAAAGGGGTATCTTTTATGCTGGGGATGACAAGGAGACTTCTATACCCCTGAATAGTGTACTATTTGAGAGAGCAGCCATTTGAAGTGGTGTCCCAAACCATGCAGGACATTGTGAAGTGCACTTAATCAATTCCACAATGCACCACAAAAACAGGTGTACAACAGTACAACCAATGTTAAAGGGCACCTATGGTAAAAAATCTACTTTTCAAGCTGTTTGGACAGACATATGTGCATGTATGGTGTATAGACCGTCATATTGGGGTGATATAAGCACACCATTTTTTCAATTTAACAACATAAAAAACGGTGGACCAATTGCAGCGGTTTTCAGATCGACCGCAACTTTACGTAGGAGAGCGGTCCCCCCGCCCACCAATATTGATTGACAGGCGCATCATCATATCCTCAGTTTGTTGATTCACGTCCGCCATTTTCAGCGTGAGTCGAAGCGATATCACTAAAGGAACACCCTAGCTCTATTTTTAGATGCAAGGCTCATTGGGCTCAACACAAGATCAATATTCTCCACATTATCGCTCTAATCGGAATTATTGGTTGTATCTTTAGGTAGGTTTGTAAACATGTGTACTTCTCATCGAGTCTACCTTATACTTCAGCCGTTTGCATTTCTCGCGATCCCAGAAGCTCCCTGTGATCTTAACTAGGTGTTGCTGTACCTGACGCAGCGCCATGCATTTTACAATTCTAAACATAGGTTTCTATCAGGGTACACACAACAGCGTGACGATTCGGGACACTTTATGTTTCTGCCGCGCCACAGAGAGTGTCTGGTGTGCCGTGTCGCGGCTTCGAGCGACGCATCCGGTGCCTCAGTCAAAGTTAATTCAGTGTGCGTGGTTATTAGTCTCGGTGTACAAGCTCGGTACTTGAAACTAGCACACAGTTGGCTGTAAAACTATACAAGGACACATATGATTTTGTATATGTGTCGTATATGTATGACTGATTGCTGAACCTCTCACTCCTGCTTCTTCTCTCAGTCTGCCTGTCTGATTCTGTTGCAAACACAGAGCGGGTGAGCTCATGGCACCGCCCCCTTGTTACGTTGGCGGGAAACTGAAACTAATTTACATGTGAAGCAACACACCCCTAAATCAGCGAGCTGTGGACACGCCCCCAACATGACACTTTTTAACACATTATAATAAAAAAATCTGAATTGTGTTTTAAACTGAACATAAACTGGCACACTCAGAAGAACCATAATATGAATATTAAATCATAAAAAAGAGGTAAACTATGTGCCCTTTAACTCAATGTATACCCATAATGTACTGTGAGAGATTTTGCGCACTAAATGAATTTCAGTGTCTGACCACAAGATGGCGTCCACAGCAGAACACTATCAGTGTACGTTTCTAAATTCAATATTATTTAATTAAAGTCAAGTTTGTATACAAGACAGAAATCAAAATGCGCAAAACTGCAAAATCACATCTAATTTTTCCAAATAAAGCCCGGTTTATCTAATCTAAGAGAACAAAATCATCACTTCCTGATAAACTGGTGCCATATATATATATATATATATATATATATATATATATATATATATATATATATATATATATATATAAAAATCTTTTTCTGCGGTAGGAGAAGCCACTGTCAGCCTTTTTCCCTCTATAATAATTCAACTGCATTTCAGGAGATCAAGATGAAACTCAATGAACGCACAAACATGCGATGGATGGATGGAAACATAGCTAGTGATGGAAGGGATTTCAGCAATTAAAGTCGCCATGAAATCAAAACTTGTTCTTCTTATTTTTATACGTATATAGTAAATCTTATTATACACGATGTATCTTATGCTCTTCATTGTTTTGTAAAAATTTATTTGCCCCCATCAACTTCAATCAAATATCATAACCTTCTGTCACCTTTGAAATGACTTTTCTTCACTTGTGGTCACATGGAATTCCTTTAGGGCGGAGCTATCAGTCATTTTCGATTGGACTGTCAGTGCTTTACGGTGGGGTTAAGAGTCCTTTAGAGTGGGGCTGTCAGTGCTTTAAGGAGGGGCTATCAATACTTTAGGGAGGGGTTATCAGTGATTTAAGGAGGGGCTATCAGTAATTTAGGGCAGGGCTAGCAGTCCTTTAGTGCGGGGCTATCAGCGCCTCAGAACGAGGCTATCCGCTTGTTAAGTGTGATGTCATGCGAAGCAGCTTCCAGGTCCAATCCCTCTATCAAACTGTATAGAGAGACTTATCAAATAGTAATAATAAGCGTTTACAAACCAATGTAATACTTTCGAAAATCACAGTCACAATATATATGTCCATGCCTAATATCCGATGGCCAGAAAGTGATTCATTTTTTATAAATTGTTAAAATGTTGGTATTTCTGTTGGAGCAAGCCGACAGACTGATGTGTACACCGTGATTTTATAGAAAATTCACTTTAATGTGTGATAGGACGATAAACGAATATTTTCTCAATTCAAATGAGTGGCGGCTTGGACCCGGAAACAGTATTCCATATGTCACTGTTACGTTGCGACTTAACAAGCGGCTAAGATCTTTAGGGCGGGGCTATCAGTGATTTAAGGTGGGGATAACAGTACTTTAGGGTGGGGCTATCAGTACTTTAGAGCGGGGCTATCAGTCCTTTAGGGCGGGGCTATCAGTGCTTTAGGGAGGGGCTATCAACACTTTAGGACGGGGCTAGCAGTCCTTTAGTGCAGGGCCATTAGTGCCTTACGGTGGGGCTTTAAGATCTTTAGGGCGGGGCTATCAGTGATTTAAGGTGGAGTTAACAGTCCTTTTGGGCGGGGCTAGCAGTCTTTTAGTGCAGGGCTATCGGTGCCTTACGGTGAGGCTATAAGTTTGTTAGTGTGGGACTATCAGTGCTTTAAGGTGGGGTTAACAATCCTTTAGAGCAGGCCTATCAGTCCTTTAGGGTGGGGCTATCAGTCCTTTTGGGCAGGGCTAGCAGTCCTTCAGTGGGAGGCTATAAGATCTTTAGGGCGGGGTTATCAGTGGTTTAGGGAGGGGCTATCAGTTTGTGTCTCGTTTCTCCCCTGAATTTGTCTATTTGTTAATCTTCCTCCATTTTGTCACAAACACCCATCTTTCAACAATCCTATCTGTTCCCAAAGCATAAAATCATGCAACACCCTATGTTTTTCTCATTTCAGGACCACTTCAAGTGAATTGAGGTCACAAAAGCAAAAAAGGGACAATTTTAAACTCCCATTTCATGGCATTAAAATAATCTTTAATAATAATCTTTAGAGGATGCACGCGCTTTTCTCTAAAACAAACATATAAAATAAATATATAACTAAATAAAATAAAGCCATCCTCTTTATGACTCACACAACACTGAAAACTGTTATCTGTAAAGTTTACCCTCAGAAGATTCTTTATGATGAAGTGTCTGTTTCTCCAGAGTTTTTGGTGTCGCTAATGCAGGTTAAGGGTGTATATTTACACAACAAAGATGTTCGAAAAGTTTTCCCTTTGTTTTACTCCGACTCTGTCTGAAAAAATAGTCTTATACACAGAGAATCGCTTGAGGGTGAGTAAATAATTTTACTTTTAGGGTGAAAAACTGCTTAAAATAATCATATAAGTTTCACCATCTGAAAACACCAACAGAATATCAGTAGGATGTCAAAATCGCAGATATAATTGCTAACCTTTTGCTTTTTCTACAGTCAGGATGAGGAGTTCAGCTTTTGCGAACACGCACACACATTCACACTCACACACACACAAATTCATTAAGATTTTAACCAGCATAACCACACATTTTGACCTTTGGGAGCCGTAATGTTCCCTGCCGCTGTATGAAGGAAAACTTCCTCAGCCCATTAGTGGTTTAAACACCTAATGATGCATTGCGCAAACTGAATATATGGAGCCAACAAACATCGCCTGTGTTGCTTTTTTTCTTCCTTAGCGCTATTGGCTGATTAAATTTAGAGCTGTTTGGGACAGAAAGGGCCATCTGACGTCCCCCTCTGAGCTCAGCTGTCTCTGCTTCTGAACGAACAAGCTGCTGCATTTAATGAGCCTCATTAACCAATCAGAGCAGCGCTGGGTGGAGGAAGACAAAGACGAGCAATTACCACAACCACTGTGATTCACACACTCCATCCCAACAGCCCAGAATAGACAGCGCAGATCGCTCAAACGCACAGGAATTAGTCACTCGCGCTATTTAGACATACAGCACTGCCACAATGTGTGTGTGGGGGGGGGGGGGTCTTGTATTACTCATGTTGTGGGGACTAAATCCAGTACATTTTTACATTGAAATGGTTTATAAATCATATAGAATAAGGTATTTTGACAATGTAAAAATGCAGACTGTTTTCTGTGAGGATTGTGTGCCATATAAACATTTTGTATTATACGTATATGCATTACGGCATCACATATATATAATATACTGTACACTGCCTGACAAAAGTCTTGTCACCTATGCAAGTTTTAGGAACAGCAAATAATAACTTGACTTCTAGTTGATCATTTGGTATCAGAAGTGGTTTATATGAAAGGCAAAGGCCTCTAGATTACGCTTAGTTTTACCACAATAAAATATGATCATGCCTTGATTTTTAATTCTTTAATTAGGACAGTAAGGTCTGACTTTGCTTAGACAAAAGTCTTGTCACTGAACAGAAATAATGTCCAGTATAGAATAAAAAGTCATGCTGCAGTGGAAACAGATTTAATATTGTGTCTGACTCCATCATGAGCTTGGAGGACTGCATCCATACATCTCTGCAATGACTCAAATCACTTATTAATAAAGTCATCTGGAATGGCAAAGAAAGCGTTCTTGCAGGACTCCCAGAGCTCATCAAGAGTCTTTGGATTCATCTTCAATGCCTCCTCCTTCATCTTTCCCCAGACATGCTCAATAATGTTCATGTCTGGTGACTGGGCTGGCCAATTCTGGAGCACCTTGACCTTCTTTGCCTTCAGGAACTTTGATGTGGAGGCTGAAGTATGAGAAGGAGCGCTATCCTGCTGAAGAATTTGCCCTCTCCTGTGGTTTGTAATGTAATGGGCAGCACAAATGTCTTGATACCTCAGGCTGTTGATGTTGCAGATCTCTTGCACGCCCCCATACTGAATGTAACCCCAAACCATGACTTTTCCTCAATTAAACTTGACTGATTTCTATGAGAATCTTGGGTCCATGTGGGTCCCAGTAGGTCTTCTGCAGTATTTGTGATGATTGGGATGCAGTTCAACCTTTTGCCACTTTTACAAATGATCAACTAGAAGTGAAGTTATTATTTGTTGCTCTTACAACTGCGATCACAACAAGGCTTTTGTCAGGTAGTGTATATCACCATAAAGATAGCTGTACTTGTGTTTGTGTGTATATGAGTGTGTGCATGTCTTCCTCATGTTGTGGGAACCAAATCTCCCCACAAGAATTGGGTAACACTTTATTTTGATGGTCCATTTGAGTATTAGTAGACTTTGTGCTTAATATTTGTTGATACAGACATTAAACAGACATTTAACTGACTATAAGAAACTTAGCAAGTGCATGTCAACTTACACTAACCCCAACCTAACATAATCTACTAAGAATTAGTTGGGATGTAGATGCAGTGTAACTTAAATTCAACAAATGAACCATCCAAGTAAAATGTGACCAAGAATTGCAATTGCAATACCAGTAGATTTTTACATTTATTTTTATGTATGAGGCATGAGGATTGGGTTTAGGGTAGAGTCTGTACTGTATAAACATTACATATTATGAGTATATGCATTACAGATATGGGAAGTCCCCATACAGATAGCTGTACAAGTGTTTGTGCCTGTGTGGATGCGCATGTGCCTTGTATTCCTTACGTTCTAGGGCTGAATCTCCCTACGAGTATAGCTATACTATAAATTTTGACCTTGTGGGGACATTTTTTTGGTCCCCATGAGGAAATGGTTCATAAATCACACAGAATTAGGGATTCTAAAATTACGTATATATGGTATATATCCAAATGGCACGGTGGCTCAGTGTTTAGCACTGTCACTTCAGAGCAAGAAGATTGCTGGTTTGAGTCCTGGCTGGGCCAGTTGGCATTTCTGAGTTTGCATGTTCTTCCCGTGTTGGCGTGGGTTTCCTCCGGGTGCTCCGGTTTCCCCCACAGTCCAAACAAATGGGCTATAGGAGAATTGATGAATCTAAATTGGCCAAAGTGTATGAGTGTATCTGAATGAGTGTGTATGGGTGTTTCCCAGTACTGGATTGCAGCTGGAAGAGCATCTGCTGTGTAAAACAAATGCTGGAATAGTTAGCGGTTCATTCCACTTTGGCAATCACTGAAATAGAGACTAAACCGAAGGAAAATGAATGAATGAATGGTATATGTCGCCATAAATATAGCAGTAAAAGGCTATGTGTGTGTGTCTGTGTGTGTGAAAACAGTGTAAACCAGAAGGAAGCGAGAGTTTGAGAGCGTCCACTTTAAAACAGCTGTTACATTTGGAGTCCTGCTTTCGACTGCCTGAATTGTTTGCAATTATTGGTGTATCACTGACACTAATTGGAAGAGTCTTTCAGAGCTCAGTTTGGTGTCACTGTTATGAGTGTGAAATGGGAAATGAAAAAGAGGGATCAATGTCTCTACATGTTTCAATGAAGCACTGAAATTAAATGGTTCAAAAAGCATTGTCTAGTATACTGTTAGAGAAGAAAAGTTATGAAGTTCTTTAAAAAGTTTAGGTTTACATTTGTCTCTCTCCTTTTTCTTTTCCATGCTGCAGAAATAGGAGTGTAACAGCATGGATGTGAACGAAGCCCTGACAATGAGTAGTAAAAATTAACAGATAAATGTAAAATGCAATATAATTACACGGATATGATCATGTGGAGGGATTTCAAGTGTGTGGGCTCTGTAAACTGACAGCTGTGTGCGTGTGTGCATCTAAAGTGGTCTCATATGTGATTAGTGTGATCCCCACACATTTTCATGGTGCTCAAGTGTGTGTATGTGTGTGTGTGTGTGTGTGCGTGTGTGTGTGTGTGTGTTTGAATGACATGTGATCTTGGGGTCTTGAATTCCGACGTGTTGCTTTTCGTTGCTCTCGCCCACACGTAATTACATAAGCTCGCCATCTGCTGTCACTCCAGTACAGTGTTAAAACACACACACATCTCTTACTGTTTCTTTAACATGCACACAATACCTGGATGACCAGAAAAAAAAGTTTGTTTTTAAGTAAATAAAGCAAATGTGACCCTGGACCTTAAGTTGCATGGGTATATAATTGCCAATATAGCCAAAAATACATTATATAGGTCAAAACTATCGAATTTAACAGAGAATTTGTTCAAAAATAAAACCTACATTATATTTACTGTGACAATACTGTAATATTTATTTTGAAATATTGCATATTGCACACAGCTGAGGACCAAATTATTGGTGAAATTTCTAATGTGAAAAATCTAATGTACTTAGAGACCCAGCAAAAATTTTGTGTTGCTAATAGACATCTAAACGTAGACAACTTGGCTAAAACAAGGCTAAACGTTTGTGGTCAGTGAAAATCTAATAGACATTCAAGAATATCCAGCCTGATCTCACGAGAAAACATAAGTATTTTACGTTTTGTCAGTTTAGTGGCTAATTCATACGAATTCGTACGAGTTCAGTTCTACGAAATTGTACGATTTTAAAAAGGAGGCGTGGCACCTAACCCCACCCCTAAACCCAACCGTCATTGGGGGATGAGCAAATCGTACGAAAATGTACGAATTAGATCGTACAAATTCATACAAATTAGCCACTAAATCAAAAAGTTACGAATTGCCGTGAGATTGTGTTGGACTATCCCAAAACTAGACTAGTCGTCAAATAGACAGATTAGACAGACTTTACATGTGTAGTCATCTATTTCTGTCTATATAACGACTGGTCTAGTTTTGGCCTATTATTATATGTCTATTAGATTTTCACTGACAGCTCAAATTTAGCCTTGTTTTAGCCAAGACGACTATGTTTAGATGTCTATTAGACATCTATTAGACATCTTTAAAAAACAAAAAATGCTGGGGAGTGTGCATGTGAAGTTTCAGCTCAAAATACCACACTGATAATCAGGGCCGGCCTGTGGCATAGGCAGTATAGGCGAATGCTAAGGGCGCTGTACATCCAGGGGGGCACCAGAAATGGGGGAAGAAAAAAAAACTCTCACCTTTCTTAAAACTTGTTGGTATTATGACTTATATAATACGCCCACATTAATTTAACTGCATAGTACTTAGCACTAGTAGCATTAATTAATGATAATATAGCCTCATCACCTAACACACCCCCCACCCCCATTCGAATAATTAGACTTTACCAATTATGCGGTGTTTTTGATTGGTCAACAAATCAAAGTTGGTCAAAGTTTGGGATACTTTGGTGATTCAGGTGTGTGTTTAAACAGACAAATACACTTAATAATATGTAAACGTGTCCGTCCTGCGTGTTTTACTTTAAACACAACAAATTTTCTCTTAAATAAGCACAAACAGTTACTAAAGTAGTCGAATGCTTTCATTATAGATCTGTGCAGTCTTATATATATATATATATATATATATATATATATATATATATATATATACACACATATATACCCAGTGGTGTAAAGTAACTAATTACAAATACTCAAATTACAGTAATTGAGTAGTTTTTCTAAGGAATTGTAATTTACTAAGTAGATTTAAAAATGTGTACTTTTACTCTCCCTTTAGTACATTTTTAGTGCTGTATCTGTACTTTTACTCCACTACTTTCCTTCAACCTGAAATCACTACTTTATATTTTCTTGTCTATGAGGATTAGAAAAATCAGTCGTAGAAGGTAATCAGGCACATAGAAGGTAAATCGCATCATACTGACTGAACTACCTCAAGACATGGGTTATTTATAATTGCAGCAAACTGTTTGGAAGCATTAAAAGTGTCCAACAAGATGTCTAAAATCTTTACACACATTGACCCAGAGACTGTTTAGATGCAGGTCACTGATGAGAAGATGACGGATGTTTACTGTATGATGACCGAAATGGCCTTAAACACCCAGCAGGCACAGGACATCAACATCATGTCTGATTGAAATTGCACCCCAACATCGTGGGGACGTTGCATTTTGTTTGGAAATGTAAATCATGTTGACGTCAGAACCTAACGTCAGGCTGACGTCAATGTCCAACGTCCAACCTAAAATCAACCAATTATCAACATCTAATGACGTTATGTGGACGTTACCAATATGACGTCTATCAGACTTTGGATTTTGGTCCATTTTGGTCCATATTTGGCCATACCTGACGAATAAATATCAGTATTTGTCGTCAATATGACGTTGGTTTAAGATGTTGGCTCGACATTAGATTTTAGTCACTTTCCAACACAACCTGAAATCAACCAAATATCAACGTCATTTGACGTCGGTATTGGACGGTTAGACATTGAATTTTGGTCACCTGACATCGAATTAAATCGAACCTAATATTAACGTCTAATAATGTTGTGTGTCTGTTGGCCAATAATTAAGGCACTACAGAATGTTACGTTTACACACATCCACTAATTACATCTAAATGCATTCGCTTTTTACAGCGTAATACTCACCACTCTTGAGTGCTTTTGAAAGGGCTACTTTTTACTCATTCTTTGAGTAATAATTACAACAGATACTTTTACTCTACTTGCACTACATTTTTAGGCAAGTAATGCTACTTTTACTTGAGTATGATTTTTCAGTGCTCTTTCCACACCTAATATCCGATGACCAGAATGTGATTAATTTTTTATAAATTGTTCAAATATTGGTGTCTGTGATGCAGCAAGTTTAGAGACTGTTGTGTACACTATGTATATTAAATGTACTTTAATGTGTGATATGACTGAAAAGGGGTCATAAACAAATATATTCTCAATTCAAATGAGTGACGGCTTAGACCCAGAAACAGTATTCAATAGGTCATCGATACGTCACGACTTAACAAGTGGATTATAGAAGCAACTAATCACCCGGGAAAGTAACTATTGTTGTAACGGGGGGAAACAGTAATTAATTTGATTACTCGTTACTGAAAAAAGTATCACCATTAGTGACGCTGTTCAATTATAGCGGCGTTGTTCCCATCACTGCTAATGCGCGGGGCTTTCCCCCTCTGATGACACATACAAAGGGAGAATGTCAATCAAAGTGTTTCTGCAGACTGTTTTATCAAGTGTGATTATAAACAATACATTTAATAAATGAATACCATATGAAGCTGGTTATATATATACACACAAAATTGCCACACAATTAACCCCTTATAAAAGTGATCTTTGCATAGTAGGCCCCCTTGAAAGTGCAATTTAAAGACTTAATAGGGTATATGCCGAAGCATGCTAATAGGACTTTTAATTTGCCAGTAACCTGGGTTAATCGTTTCCGGTGAATTGTATGCTAATGCAGTTTCGGCGCTTTTAAGGTCTGTTTTCTTTAAAAATCAGCGATCTCCACTGGCTGAGTGATATCCGATATAAAGTGGGTCTCAGATTGTACAAGAAGCACTGCATTAAATTACATTTCCCCCACCATGCCTTTATAATATGAGCATTTATTGTACCCCATTATAATCAATGGAGCTTCTGCACTAGCCTGCCGATTCTGACGGACGCATGCGAGTAAACGGCTTTTTGTCTGGTTTTATGCTTGTACAACTAAATGAATGCCAAAGTCTGTTTAACTGAATGTATTTTAATTACATGACAACATTGATGCTGTAAAGGGAACCGTATAAAATGGAAAAAACTCACAATAACAGGTCACCGGAAGTTTATCAGT
Source organism: Danio aesculapii (assembly GCF_903798145.1). NCBI lineage: Eukaryota > Metazoa > Chordata > Actinopteri > Cypriniformes > Danionidae > Danio > Danio aesculapii. The sequence goes on along the minus strand of NC_079449.1, from coordinate 5,257,777 downwards.
ATGGGAACAACACTAGCTCGGCATATACCCAATTAGATTAACTATATGCAAGTTAACCACTAGAATCGTATCTTAACCTAATATTTACCCAAGCATTGTTTTTTTTACATTCTTCAAAAAAAAATCATAGTAAATACTGTGGAAAGAATACTTGGGAAATTAATAACAATGTTCACAGGAGGGCTAATAATGTTGTCTTCAGCTGTATATTGCAGGATACTAGGACTATATATTTGAGCAGACTGTAGCTGCTTTTTCTTTGCATGTTCAGTCACATGCACCTTCACATGACGTGTGTGTGTGTGTCTTGATGAATGAGTTGGGAAGTGAAACACACACAGCTGAAATGATGGAGCACGCGGCTGGTCTGCTGCTTAATGATCTGGGCTGGTAAAATAAAGGGTCTCCTGCAGGGCGAGAGTCTGAACTGGAGTTGCTGAGATACTAAGATCTCCATCGAATGCGCAGGCGAGAAACAAAAGCTCGAGGGACATGCTTCATGCGGCAGGTTTGCAGCACAGCGCTTTTGAGGAAAAGACCTCGACTGCTTGACCATTCCTCAAAATAACATGTTCATTAGCAGCTAAAAACATCTCTTGTGCTACACCTGATCTAAACACCATTCAGTATCGCTGAGAGCATATAATAGTTTAACTAGATTATTAATACTAATTATTCATTCATCATGAAGTGAATCGTCCGAATCTGTTCATTCATTCATTCATTCATTCATTCATTCATTCATTTTCTGTTCTGCTCCAGCATATATTTTACACAGTGGCCTTCCAGCTGCAACCCAACACTGGGAAACACCCACACACTCCTGCATTCACACACATATAGCCAATTTAGATTATCCAATTCACCTATACCACATGTCTTTGGACTTGTGGGGGGAAACCGGAGCACCCGGAGGAAAGACACGCCCACGAGGAGAACATGCAAACTCCACACAGAAATGCCAATTGACCTAGCCAAGGCTTGAACCTGTGACCTTCTTGCTGTGAGGCAGGAGTGCTACCCACTGAACCACCTTGATGGCCTAAATCTGTTATATACCCTATTATCGGCAATGGCATTGAATCTATTTAGAATCGACTCCTAGCCCAACAATATCATATACGCTTATTTCACGCAGCCGCCATATTAAAGAACCAAAGCGAGGCTGCGGTGGGAAGAAACCCAGAAATATAGGACCAGCACTGTAAACATTGCAGTAACATGCTGTGGACTACAAACCTCTAGCTGTTGCCGAGATTTCAAAATGCAGAAATGGTGTAAACATCACTTTAATATCATTCAGTAAGTTTATTTAAACAATTAAAAGCAATTCAGCATCAAACAACATCACTTTAAGAGTAATATGCTCAAGTGTCCTCCTAGGCTTCAGTTCATGGCACTAGTTAAACACCGTGGGGATGCTTTCCTGCTTTAGCCTATGTAACCCAGTGAGCGATAAAACACTGCAGTCCTCTGTAGCACACCCTCGTGTTGTCTGTAATAGTGTTGTCCCGGTACCGAAGTTTTAAAACCGTCTATTTCCCGCTAACATTGAAGCGGCGCCGAGCGCGGATGTGCTTCGCGCTCCAGTCTCCGTGTATCTGTGTTTGTTCTCAGTTTACTGCTCTTCACCCAGTGCAAACACATATACACGGAGACTGGAGGGCAAAGCAGCCGAGGGTGAACTGATGACCTTCTCAGCCAATCACAAGCATTTCTGTTGAGCACGTGAACACAACGGCTAATCAGCGCTGTTTTAAGAAATCCATCAACAGTGCCTTAAATGTTAGCGGGAAATTGGTGGTTTTTCTTTTAATTCAGTATCGTGTCAAGTCTAACATAGTGAAAGAAACAGTTCAATAATTTGAGTTTGATAAATGGCATCTAAAACGAGTGTTTGGGAAAGAAAACGTTAGCTAACTAGTGCCATTTCCCTTAACTTAGCTGAAAATGAGCTCTGATATCCCTTTTTGTTTTCACCATTCATTCAGAACCTTTGGGTCACTCAGAAGGCGGTGAAATTATAAATTTGTGTCACTTTCTCTTCGCTGATAAGATATACAGCCAGGTACACAACGTTCCCATGTAACTCCCAACGATACGTCCAGGTTTCTTCCCACCGCAGCCTCAATTTCGCTTTTAAAAATGGCGGCCGTGTAAAATCAGTCTATAGTCCATCCATCTCATATTACGAGTAGCTTGCTTTCCATATTTTCACGTGTTTTTATTCTCCCCAAGGCTATACCGATTTAGTCTTCCGTCTAAAGGTCTGGGCAGTAACATATGTGAATAATATCTGTTTATGAAGCTCGAATCCATTAACAATGTGTTCAGATGTCTGCAGGCGACGTCCTTCATGTCAACACAGCATCAATCCTCCTCCACACAGAGAGCTTTCAGATACTATTGCCCTCGCTTTCTCTCCGCGCTTGGGTTTATTTATATATTTTACGAATGCTTCAGATTTGTCAAGTAACAAAGGGCAGAGAGGGGGGAAAACTTAAATGGCTGAACATGAGAGGATAAAAGCCCGCGTTTTTAAAGATGCCGAGCGCGTGCTCGATGCTTGAGTCTTTAAAAAGAGAATACAGCTGGATAATGGAAACAACCGCCTACTTCTACACGTGTGTGTGTGTGTGGGTGGGGAGGGGGGGTTGGGGGATTGAGAGCAAGACATATGTATCATGAGTTATGGAAAATTATACTGATGTGGATCCATTCTTCAGTCTGTAGCTGCTTTAGAGTTTATCTTCACAGTATTTCCCCGCCCAAATGAACCTCTTACGCAAACTGTCGAATTCAATTCAAAACAAGGATGGTTGCATGAACAGTTTACACACACACGCACACACACACACACACACACACACATTCTCTCTCTCTCTCTCTCTCTCTCTGCTGGTGTGTGATGATGAATGGGGCTCATTGAATGAGCTGTGATACGGGAAATACAATAACATTTATTCAATAGTGTCATATCAACTAGTCAACCAATGAAAACAGATTGAGCTGGAGCAGATTTGGTCTTCGTAAATGGAAAATATTTCAGTAAGATGGAAGATGGTAGTGTGGAAAGCAACAAAATAAGCGTGCAGTTTCTCCACACAAAAAATAATGTACAAAACAATGTCAATATCTCGAAACTGGTTATGGTTTTTAATAACTAACGTTACCATAAATATATGTAGGCTAAAAATGTTATTCACATTACCATACAGGCTATGAAAGAAAACAATTGATTAAATAAAAATGCATTACTTTTATATAAATACAATAAAATAGAGGCTATTATAATTTGTATTTTTTAGTTTAGGTAAATATTAACTCGAATTATTATACAATTAAATAAAAACATTGTAGATGTAGGCTATATACATGCAAATAAAGGTTTACTGAAATAAAGTGTAAACCAAAAAAATTTAATTTGAATAGATATTACATAGAAGTTTTCATTTATTACATGTATTTGAACAAATAACATGCGTTTACCGATGACTCAATTAACTTATTAATAAAAGTCTTATGGAGTGGCAGAGAAAGCGTTATTGCAGGACTCCCAGAGTTCATCAAGAGTCTTTGGATTCATCTTCAATGCCTCCTTCTTCATCTTACTCACAGACATGCTCAATAATGTTCATGTCTGGTGACTGGGCTGGCCAATCCTGCAGCACCTTGACCTTCTTTGCTTTCAAAAACTTTGATGTGGAGGCTAAAGTATGAGGAGCGCTATCCTGCTGAAGAATTAGCCCTTTACTGTGGTTTGTAAAGTAATGGGCAGCACAAATGTCTTGACACCTCAGGCTGTTGATGTTGCCATCCACTCTGCAGATCTCTCGCACACCTCATACTGAATTTAACCCCAAACCATGATTTTTCCTTCACCAAACTTGACTGATTTCTATGAGAATCTTGGGTCCATGTGGGTTCCAGTAGGTCTTCTGCAGTATTTGTGATGATTGGGATGCAGTTCAAGAAGAAGTCAAGTTATTATTTGTTGATCTTTCAACTGGGATCGACGACAATACTTTTGTCAGGTAGTGTATTAGTATTATAGTCATTATACAGTATAATTCCAGCTTTTTTAGTCAAATTTCTCATTTTAATTTGTACTAAAATATCAACGACTTAACTCAATTAAGAAATATGATAAAAACTTATTATTAATAAATAATATAGATGTAAATATAATAAAATTTGCATCACTTTTCCACATTGTCACAGCCGAGTAATCAGTTACACAGACAGCTGGCTTTATTTCAATATTTTTAATAATGACTGGAAAGATTTCATATTACACCACAACGTTTCCATGTCGAGAAGAAAAAACAGGGAAATATTTTAATACAGCCAATAAAGCATTTTCCCGTGTTTTTGAGTTTCCCCCCACAAAGCTGCAAGAAACCGTAATATCAACAAATGTCAACAAAACTCATCCGCAGAACCACGTCAATGATGATCCACATTCTACAGAATCTCTACCGCAGAGAATCGCAAACACAAGTCCCAATATATAGATATATAGATAGAGATATAACCAAAATAATAATAAAAACGATCACTTAAAGAATTATCCACAAAAAAAAGAGATGTTAAGCACTTAAGATGGAGTCACAAGAGTCGCTTTCGTCAGTCGTTCATGAACTCGTGCGACCAACACAATCTCATGGCAATTCGTAACTTTTTGATTTAGTGGCTAATTCGTACGAATTCGTACGATCTAATTGCTCATCCCCCAATGACGGTTGGGTTTAGGGGCGGGGTTAGGTGCCACGCCTCCTTTTTAAAATCGTACAAATTCGTACGACTGAACTCGTACGAATTCGTACGAATTAGCCACTAAACTGACAAAACGTAAAATACTTACGTTTTCTCGTGAGATCAGGCTCGTGCGACACATTCAAAACATACAATTTCACGCTTAAAAAACGTCAGAAAATAGTCAAATGTAAACATCAATGTGAGTCTCCGATAGGCAGCAACATTATTGGGGTAAAGTTGGTTTTATATTCGCACATTCATTCATAATTGAACAGCTCAGACATGCTAATTTAAATATTGGATTTTAAATCGCATGTATGAATGACTTCAAAACACAATTAGCGTTATTTAATTGACCGTGAGCGATGTTGTACTTTTGATAGTCATTGGCTGCTAATGTCACTTCACTATTCAGAATTTGCCAACGATACTTATCTCAAATTACATTAAGAATGTGAGCATATAAATCCAAATACACCTCAATAGCAACATTGACATTCAACCCAGAGCTCGTACAAATGTATCCGTCATGTTCATAAACCCACTTAATGAAGAGAAACTGAGGAAAAAAGCAGAGATCGCCTTCCAGGGCCAGATTGATTATTAATATTTCACAGGCTCTTTCAAGCGTCGTGTTTTTTTGATCTCGTCGAATGAAATTTAAGCCGCAGCTGCTTTCTAATGTAGCGCAGTAAATCTGAATAATCTCTCCGGCTGCTCATGTTTACCTGTGGCAAAAACACAGAAGCCTATTTACCGGATGACACGCACGTTACGGAGATTTGTCATTTCATACACCACCCTGATATGAGTTATAAAGACAAACAGAAGCCAGATATTTTCTATAAGTGTCGTCCTTTTAGCAAGAGCTCAGTTTTTGTTTTCTTAAATCATCTTAAACAGCAGGTCATATGGGTTTCTACAATATATATATATATATATATATATATACAGTTAAAGTCAGAATTATTAGCCCCCCTGTTTATTGTTTTCCCCAATTTCTGTTTAACGGAGAGCTAATTTTTTCAGCACATTTCTAAACATAATAGTTTTAATAACTCATTTCTAATCACTGATTTATTTTATCTTTGCCATGATGACAGTAAATATTTGACTAGATATTTTTCAAGACACTTCACTACAGCTTAAAGTGACATTTAAAGGTTTAACTAGGTTAATTAGGTTAACTAGGCAGGTTAGGGTAATTAGGTAATTTACTGTATAACAATAGAAAAAATATAGCTTAAAGGTGCTAATAATTTTGTCCTTAAAAAGGATTTTAAAAATTTAAAAACTGCTTTTATTGTAGCCGAAATAAAACAAATAAGACTTTCTCCAGAAGAAAAAATATTATCAGTGATACTGTGAAAATTTCCTTGCTCTGTTAAACATCATTTGGGAAATGATGGGGGCTAATAAAAAGGGGGGCTAATAATCTGACTTCAACTATATATTCGCATTTTGTAGCTAGTCTAGTTGTCCATGTGCTAAAATAAGATACTAAAAACGCTAAAAAAATAGTATATTGGCTGCATCCGAAATCGCCTACTACTCAGTAGGTACTGCGTTTAAATGTACTACTCGGCCATTAGAAAAGTGCGCTTTATACAGTATGAATGTGAGTAGTATGACTGGAACTCGGATGCACTACATCCGCCATTTTGTCATCATCACGTGACCTACCCACGTCAGTTGCGTCTCTTCACTCCCATTCATGAATTCTCATGCAGTGCATCATGGCATAGCATAGCGTGCATCTGATGCGAACTTCAGAATCTCGCCGGAAGAAGTAGGTCATCTGGGTACTTCTCGCCTTCTGTTTTTCGAATTCTATGAATTAATGTCATACTACTCGGCTCACATACTGTTTTTAGCGTACTATATAGTATGGAAGTATGCGATTTCAGACGCAGCCATTGTCTCTCAAAAGAAAGAGTCAGTTCTGAATTACCTTAAAGGTCCCATGGGAGTGGTTTATAATGTGCATTTTTAATTTAAAAATTTGACAATACCAATTTAAACATTAAACACAACGGGACATATAGTAGCCCCTCCCCTTAAAACAGCCAATAGCATTTGGTTGAGATAAAGCAAATGAAAAAGCAAATAAGAAGTCTTGAAAGGGACGGGGCTTATCTGGTACATACATAGAGAGCATTTGATTGGTCAGAAGATTTTATGAGTATTGTTGAACTATTAAGGCTGTTTATATCTTCTAAATGTGAATTATGTCACAGTTGTGGAGCACACTTTCTTATAGATATCCTTAATTGATACTAACACCAAAATTTTTTTATTTTAATTCTCTCTTTCATTTTTTTTTATATTTTCCCTGATCTACATCAACATGATTAAAGTAATATTTGCATAATCCCTGCCCACCCGCATAATATGATCACTCTGAAATGTAAGTTTCGTTACTGACACAGAAAAGACATGCAATGACCAATCCAAAACGATTTGGGTAAGCTGACCAATCAGAGCAGAGTTGTCGTATGAAAGGGGAGGGGCTTACATAGGTTAAGTCTGATTTAATTCAAATGAACCATATATCAAAATCACAGCGAATTTATTCTAATATTAAACGTATATTCTGAGAAAATGTTTTCTGATTTTGTGTGTATTTAAATCTGTTGAAGGAAACTCAAACATGATATCAGGATGCTTTAAAAATAACACATGACCTGCTCTTTAATATGAAAGCTGGTTTCTGACATGGACTAAAATTAAATTGCGCCTCTGTGACTTTATATCTTACATTTCTGACTAGTTTTTCCCTCACAATTAAGAGTTTTTATTTCACAGTTCAGACTTTTCCCTGAGAATTTAATATTACTATAATTTTTTCTTCAAAACAATCCTTTTCCTTCATAATTGAGTTTAAACAATTCATTATTTGTCTTCAGAACCGTTTACATCTTGCAATGTTCACTTTCGCATGCAGAATAATGAGTTTGCCACACAATTCTTGCAATTCTTGAATTTTTACCTCGATAATGCAGAATTGCGTGACCTTTTTTCCCTCAGATTTCCTCAATTCTTGCCATTCTGATTCAAGAAATGCAGAATACTTACAAGTAATTCTAGCAGTTGTAAAATATTTGCTCTGAATTACATCTTGCAGTTCTGAATTGTTACCTCAGGAATGCAAAACTACAATTATGATATGCAATTTAATTTATTTTTACTCAGAATTGCACGTTTACATCACACAATTATGACCTTTTCCCTCTTAATTCTTAATTCTGCAATTCAGATTTGTTTTTTCAGAACTGCAAGTTAAAAATTTCAGTTATTTCCTCAAAATTTCCCAGAGTTTTTACTTAAAATCTCTTATTTTACAATTCATATCTTATTGTTTTACAACTTGTTACAACCCTATGTTTCTCTTGTCTCATCTGTCTTTTCTGTTTTGCTTAGAACACTTCTAATTGGCCACTTCCAGCTTGCTTGTTCCTGATTGGCCTACAGTGTTTTAAAAAGCCATGACACTACTTCCTTGGCAGCCATCTTGTTTTTGGTCACTTGCTTTGTGTTTGTTGATACGTTTGTATGTGGTATAGGCCAGAGTTGTATGTGTTAAGTCTGAATATTAAGATTTGAGATTGAGTACTTTTTGTTTTGTGTGACTACTGAGATTCTATTGAGATTTGCGAGTACTTTTTGTGTTAGCGTTTGTTTTGTTTATGATACTTTGTTCCACTGGCTTGTTTGACATTTGTTGCCTGCTGACATTGATTTTTGGATTGTCCTTTAAATATGATTGCCTGTTTTGTAAATAGTTTGTAAATAGTATATATATTGGGATAGTAAGGAGTTTGACGCCATTTTCTTTGTAAAACCTTTTTGACCTCTGTTTTTGTGTTGGGTAGTTACTATGTGACTATACTATGTTACTATAGTAACTATGCCTCTTTTTATTCTTTAATTGTGAGGGAAAAATGTCAGATATCTTTGATGAAAGAGATAATTACTTTTGTAATTTTGTCTTCACCTAATAAAGACAATATTTCATGATAAGGAAACACTGTTTACACTTAAAGTAGCCATCATGGATTTGTCAGCACGTGTTATTATCATAACGTCAGTATTGCTACAACATATCATAAGCCGGCTTTTATGCTATGCTTGGAACATATTTAAATAAATACCAAACAAAATTCATCAAAGATCAATTAACGAAAAACAATATGGGGAAGATAAAGAGCCTTAGAGTCAAAAACATTTCACATATATCCGTGAAATATCTCTCAATCTCCAAAATATGACATCAGAGACGATGGAAGATTTCTCATTGACAGAAATTATGCTGCACACATATTTTCTAAAGCTGATGTGCTTCGTATATGCGTATGATTTGTATTGCTTTGAGTCCCAAAGTCTGGTATAATATATATATTTATACTATATAAAAAGAATACTCATCACCATAAAAACGATTCATATCATTAGGTTACGAAAAAACACACATCTCGGCCCGTCTCCCTCCCTCCCTCACCCCTTTGGCACTAAAAGCTCTATTAAGATAAATATTACTGCTAAATTTCACTTCTCGGTTTTTCAGATGGTTGCTAGACACTTGAGTAGCCTCACATTCATCTAAGCACGTTCTGTACACAAAAGAATGGTAAGAAAAAGACATCGTAAAATTCTCTGTAGTTTCGTCCTCGTGTAAAATTACTGCTATTGTTCAGCTTTAACAGTAAATCACCGTTAAAACTTTACTAGACTTGTTGCTGTGCGCATGCCCTTGATATTTACACAATCTATTGGAATGATCAATCAAAGTGATTAGAATGGCTTCATGGTGAACTGATGTTATGTGTGAAGAAAAGCCTGATGGGATGGATGGATGGATAGAATGATGGATGGATGGATGGATGGATGGATGGATGGATGGATGGATGGATGGATGGATGGATGGATGGATGGATGGATGGATGGATGGATGGATAGATAGATAGATAGATAGATAGATAGATAGATAGATAGATAGATAGATAGATGGATGGATGGATGGATGGAACGATGGATGGATGGATGGATGGATGGATGGATGGATGGATGGATAGATAGAACGATGGATGGATGGATGGATGGATGGATGGATGGATGGATGGATGGATGGATGGATAGATAGATAGATAGATAGATAGATAGATAGATAGATAGATAGATAGATAGATAGATAGATAGATAGATAGATAGATAGAAAGAATGATTGATGGATGGATGGATGGATGGATGGATAGATAATGATATTAAAAGAAGTTTAAAATAAACTGTTTACATGATTAAGATAAGAAGCCCTTCTGCTAGAGATAAGAACGTTTAAAGTCAACATGAAACACCACCCACAGCTCATTTAAGCTTGTTTCAGTGATGGGCAAGTTATTGTCTTCTTTGGACTTTCATGCACAGATTAGCTGTCTGAAATAACCTCAGGAATGTCTATAAAGTTAATGGTGCATTTCCATTCCATGTTGACTTTATGATTGGACCAAAATATTGTTTGTTGAATGATTTGATACAGCTCAATGGTAAACCACAGTGAACTAGTTGGTTAGGGGTGGCCAAATGTAACATCACAAAATTGAATTGGTGGGTGTCTATTTAGTTTAATGTTGTTGGGTTTTTGCTAGTTTTTAAAAAAAGGACCTTGGTATTCTTGCCATGATATTGCCATCTGATACCACCACTGTACCATGATGCCACAATGTTTTGGCAAAGTTCGTTACAGGTTTTGGCCACAACGTTTGGTCCCACAATTAAACAAATGAAGAGTTCAGATGCAAAAACCTCTAATTAACCTCTAAGATGCGGTCTAAAATCTTCATCAAAAATGAGCATTATGCTCAGCCTCCTTTGTTTATGTTGAGTTATTTAGTAAGTAAGTAATGTGTATTTATATAGAGCATTTATTGAGTATATCCATACACCCGAAGCGCTTCACAATCATGAGGTGGGTCTCTCCACACCAACACCAGTGTGCAGCATCCAATTGTATGATGTGATGGCAGCCAAAGGACAATGGCGCCACTGCGCTCACCACACACCAGCTATTGGTAGAGCAGAAAGTCAATTTGGTGGATGGGGATGATTAGGAGGCCATGATGAAGGAAATTTGGCCAGGACACCAAGGCTAGACCCCTACACTTTACAAGAAGTGCCATGGGATTTTTAATGACCAAAGAGAGTCAGGACCTCGTTTAACATCTCATCTGAAAGACGGAGCTCACTGACAGTATAGTGTCCCCTTCACTTTACTGGGGCATTATGACTCACACGGATCGCAGATTGAGCACCCCCTGTTGGCCTCACTAACACCACTTCCAACAGCAAACTAGTTTTCACATGTGGTCGCCCATCCAGGTACTGGCCAGGCTCAGCCCTGCTTAGCTTCAGTGAGTAACCGGTCTGCAGGGTGATATGGCTGTGGCTATACATATATTTCACTTTGAAGACCATGAAAAGAACTTATTCTTTGCCATAAAAGTGAAATTACTGAACTTCTACACTGGAGCCTGTTAAAAATACTCATTTTAGAAGACAATTTCAGACGCAATTTAGAGGATTTCGCATCTGAACTCTTCAAATAAAGCAGGGGTCACCAATCTCGGTCCAGGAGGGCCGGTGTCCCTGCAGGGTTTAGCTCCAACTTGCCTCAACACAGCTGCCTGGGTGTTTCAAGTATACATAGTAAGACCTTGATTAGCTTGTTCAGGTGTGTTTGATTAGGGTTGGAGCTAAAATCTGCAGGACACCGGCCCTCCAGCAACAAGTTTGGTGACCCCTGAAATAAAGTGTAAAAAAGAACATACAGGTGAATATCATGAAATCTTTTCAACCCAGTCAAATTTCACCCCAAAATAATACAACGATTAGAAATGAATTATGAAATTATTAAATGAAGAAATAGAAGTATTTAGTAAAATAAATATAAAACAATTTCGTTAATAAATAATCAGAATTGAATACATAATTACTTTATAAAGAAAATTAAATAAATATAATAACTGTTAAAATCGTTGCATTGTGGCATTGTTTAATTAAATAATCTTGTTTAAATAAGCAGATTATTCAATTCATTTTAAGCTGAAACTGTATCTTAATAGGCTTCATGATGTTCACCCATGTATGTTATGTTCCAGATAAAGGCAGAAACTAGAAGAATAAAATGAAGAAGCAGAGAAAAATGAGCGTGAAGAGAAAACCATGAGCGATGACTGAGGCGTCTGAATATCCGTGTGTTTGCTCTCTCACACTGTCCAGTGGTACATCAAACAAAAAGCACTTTGTTCAAAGATTGCGTCTGAATCTTCTAAAGCATGGGGGACGTCACCTCGCTCGTGGGCTTCGATTATTACAGTGCACCAGCAGTAGTGTACTCCAAAGATTGTGTATTTATACAGGCTTTTCCCTTTGCTGCCTTGTCTTTTTTCCAGCCCTTAATAATCTCATTGTCTGATGATGAACGTAGCAAAAAAAAAACAGTGTATGAGAACATCCCCGCGATGCAAGTGAGTGTTTGTTTTTGTCCTGTTGGGGAGACACCATCAAACTGTAGTCCTCATAGAAACAGCACTAATTAGATGAAAGCCATGTTTGTTTAAGGCCACTACCAAAACAGACCGGCAGAACGCCGAACTAGACGAACGATTGTGATTCTACTGCAGGTCTGATGCCACAGCTTCTCCACAGCTTCTCCACAGCTTTACAAGCCAGGCTCATTGGAAATACATGCCTCAGAGAACATTTTTGCGAATCTGAAATGTGTTACTTGGGATATATTGTGTTGTGTTTCAGATAACAAATCCACTAGAGAGCGCTGTTTACATTATTGCTAATCTGAATTACCTCATGTTGGGTACATTTTTTGTATGCTTCAGATGACAAATCCACTAGAGGGTGCTGTTTATATTTTTGCCAATCTGAAATACATTATTTTGGCTACGTTTTGATGTATTATTTTGAATACAAATCCACTAGAGGGTGCTGTTTATATATTTTCAAATCTGAAATACAATATTTTGTGTATGTTTTGTTGAACTTTTGATATAACGTATCAACTAGAGGGTGCTGTCTACATGTTTGCACATCTGAAATGCGTTACTTGAGATATATTTTGTTGTGTTTCAGATAACAAATCCACTAGAGAGCGCTGTTTACATTATTGCTAATCTGAATTACCTCATGTTGGGTACATTTTTTGTATGTTTCAGATGACAAATCCACTAGAGGGTGCTGTTTATATTTTTGCCAATCTGAAATACATTATTTTGTGTATGTTTTGTTGCACGTTTACATTTTTGTGCATCTCAAATTTATTAATTTGGGTAGGCTTTGTTGTACGTTTCTGATTACAAATCCACTAGAGAGCGCTGTCTACATTTTTGAGAACCTGAAATACATTATTTTGGCTACGTTTTGATGTATTATTTTGAATACAAATCCACTAGAGGGTGCTGTTTATATATTTTCAAATCTGAAATACAATATTTTGTGTATGTTTTGTTGAACTTTTGATATAACGTATCCACTAGAGGGTGCTGTCTACATGTTTGCACATCTGAAATGCGTTACTTGGGCTATATTTTGTTGTGTTTCAGATAACAAATCCACTAGAGAGCGCTGTTTATGTTATTGCGAATCTGAAATACCTCATGTCGGGTACATTTTGTTGTATGTTTCAGATGACAAATCCACCAGAGGGTGCTGTTTATATTTTTGAGAACCTGAAATACATTATTTTGGCTACGTTTTGATGTATTATTTTGAATACAAATCCAACAGAGGGTGCTGTTTATATATTTTCAAATCTGAAATACAATATTTTGTGTATGTTTTGTTGAACTTTTGATATAACGCATCTACTAGAGGGTGCTGTCTACATGTTTGCACATCTGAAATGCGTTACTTGGGATATATTTTGTTGCGTTTCAGATAACAAATCCACTAGAGAGTGCTGTTTACGTTATTGCGAATCTGAAATACCTCATGTCGGGTACATTTTGTTGTATGTTTCAGATGACAAATCCACTAGAGAGCGCTGTTTACATTAATGCGAATCTGAAATACCTCATGTTGGGTACATTTTTTGTATGTTTCAGATGACAAATCCACTAGAGGGTGCTGTTTATATTTTTGCCAATCTGAAATACAATATTTTGTGTATGTTTTGTTGAACTTTTAATATAATGTATCCACTAGAGGGTGCTGTCTACATATTTGCACATCTGAAATGCGTTACTTGGGATATATTATGTTGTGTTTCAGATAACAAATCCACTAGAGAGCGCTGTTTACGTTATTGCGGATCTGAAATACCTCATGTCAGGTACATTTTTCGTATGTTTCAGATGACAAATCCACTAGAGGGTGCTGTTTATATTTTTGCCAATCTGAAATACATTATTTTGTGTATGTTTTGTTGCACGTTTACATTTTTGTGCATCTCAAATTTATTAATTTGGGTAGGCTTTGTTGTACGTTTCTGATTACAAATCCACTAGAGAGCGCTGTCTACATTTTTGAGAACCTGAAATACATTACTTTGGCTACGTTTTGATGTATTATTTTGAATACAAATCCACTAGAGGGTGCTGTTTATATATTTTCAAATCTGAAATACAATATTTTGTGTATGTTTTGTTGAACTTTTGATATAACGTATCCACTAGAGGGTGCTGTCTACATGTTTGTACATCTGAAATGCGTTACCTGGGATATATTTTGTTGTATTTCAGATAACAAATCCACTAGAGAGCGCTGTTTACGTTATTGCGAATCTGAAATACCTCATGTTGGGTACATTTTTTGTATGTTTCAGATGACAAATCCACTAGAGGGTGCTGTTGATATTTTTGCCAATCTGAATTACATTATTTTGTGTATGTTTTGTTGCACATTTACATTTTTGCGTAGCTCAAATTTATTATTATTTTGGGTATGTTTTGATGTATGTTTTTGATTACAAACCCACTAGAGAGCGCTGTTTATATATTTTTAAAAATCTGAAATACATTATTTTGTGTATGTTTTGCTGCACATTTACATTTTTGCGTATCTCAAATTTATTAATTTCATCGGCCCTCCAGGAACTGAATTTGACACCCCTGGTCTACATTTTTGCACATCTGAAATACATTACATTGGGTATGTTTTGTGAATCTGAAATATGTTGTTTTTTTGTACATCCAGTAGACGGAGCTCTCAAAAATTTTGCACATCTGAAATATGATATTTTGGGTAAATTTTGTTGCATGTTTAAGGTGACGAATCCTCCAGGGTGCACAGTCTACATTTTCGCGAATATGACATACCTTACTTTGGGTATGTTTTGGAGTATATTTCAGATGACAAATCCATAAGAGGGAGCTGTCTAAATTATTGAAAATCTGAAATATGCTATTTTGGGTGCAATTTGCTGCACATTTTAGATAACAAATGCACTAGAGGGCGCTGTCTATATTTTTGCAAATCTGAAATACATTACCTATAGTGCATTTTCTTGTACGTTTCAGATGACAAATCCACTAGAGGGTGTTGTTTGGGGGCACACCTCCTTTAATTATAAATTTTTTTTTTACACTTTCATGTTTTTCATTTTCACAAGAAATGTAGTCTGGCACACATATTTCCAATGGGCCTATGTTGCAGCTTTCTCATTGGTCCGAAAGGTGAGAACATGTAAACACACACACTCCATCTGCATTGACATTAATTACGCCGAACAGCGCACAGAATTTTCCATTCGTGCCGGTCCTCATAATGAAGACGAACTCTGGCTGTAGTGTCGGAGCACCAGGCACTCGTATTTAGGGATGGTCGGAAGTACTGACGTTTCAGCATCGGATGCCGGAGAACTGGGTGAAGCGCTGCCTGACCCGACCGAGTCCCTAAAGGGGGAGGGCGGAGTCAGGGCCAGCAGTTCCTCAAGCTCCGGCTGATTGGACGACGACTCCAGAGCTGGGGCCACGCCCACTTTTAGCTCATTCCCACTTGTTGTTGGAGACGTTTTCAGTCGCGATGGTCCAGAAAGATGGCAGGAGGCAGCAGCTCGACCCACGTTTGACTCCACCGGTGGGAGTGGCTGTATTTCGGCGTAGGTCGTCATAGTGGACGGTAGAGAAACTTCGCGGGACAGGCGGTAAGATGGAGGACAGCATGGTTCAGGTGAGTGGACATGTGCTGAAGTGCTAGTGGATATACCAACAGCTCCTCCTGGAGGAGAACTGGTGAGCATCATACTATTAAGCTCGCTGATGTTAGCAGTGAAGCGGTTTACCACACAGCTAATCTGCTCCATTAGAGAGCCCTGTGAAGCGCTTCCACCGGGACATGGCATATTAGTGCGATGCTGCGGAGGCTGGCACATGTACGTGGAAACGCTCATGACTTGTGCGTCTGTGCTTTGTGCTAAAGCGATGCTAGCTCTTTGTGTGACGGTGCTGATTGGAGAGGGCGTTTGTGGTCGGTAGGTGATTGGGTAGCGTTCCTCCGCCTCAGTGACTTCGTAGAGCATCTTGTTGTTGCTGTTGTCGGTGTTTATGTCGCTGCCTCCGCAGTAGCGTCCCTCAGATGTCTTGGAGAAGGGTTTGATGACAGCTGTCTGGTTGCTTTCGCGCTTTTTGATGTGGAAGGAGAGACGCTGCCACAGGTGGGTGCCTTTGGAACTGCACTCGTTTTGGGCCCACGTCACCGACTTCCCATTAGAGCTGAAATAGAAATAGCATTATGATTAAAACATTTTAAATAGTATTCTACACTATAAACTAAAAATTATTTTCTACAGTGTATGTCTATAAAAGGGTTAAAGTTTGGAATAAGGCTATATAAAATACCTCTGACATTGAGAAACTCAATCAATTCATCCATCCATCTATCTATCCAACCACCTAGTTTCTATCTATCCATGTACAGTATTTATCCATCCACCTACAATATCTATCAATCCATCTATCTACAGTACCTATCCATACATCTACACCATCTATCCATACATCCATCGAGCTATCTAAAGTCTCTATCTCTCCATCCATCCATCTACAGTATCTATCCATCCATCTACAGTATCTAACTATCCATCCATCCACCTACATTATCTAGCCATTCATCCATCTATTCATCCATCCATCCATCCACAGTATCCATCCATCTATCCACAGTATATATCTATCCACCCATCCATCTAGAGTATCCATCTATCCATCCACCTACAGTATCTATCCATCCATTTACAGCATCTATCCATCCATCTACAGTATCTATCCATTCATCTACTCCATCCATCTACAGCATCTATCCATCCATCTACAGCATCTATACATCCATCTACAGTATCTACCCATCCATCTACAGCATCTATCCATCTACAGTATCTATCCATCCAACTATAGCATATATCCATCCATTTACAGTATCCATCTATCCATCCATCCATCTACAATATCCATCTATCATCCACCAGCTACAGTATCCATCTGTAGTATCATCTATCCATCTATCCGTCCATCCATCCATCCATCCATCCATCCATCCATCTACAGTATCCATCTATCCATCCATCTACAGTCTCTATCCATCCATCTACAGTATCTATCCATCTACAGTATCTAACCATCCATCTACAGCATCTATCCATACATCTACAGTATCTAGCTATCCATCTATCCATCTACAATATCCATCTATCATCCACCAGCTACAGTTTCCATCTATCCATCCATGCATCTATCCATCCATCTACAGTATCCATCTATCCATCCATCCATCTACAGTATCTATCCATCCATCTACAGTATCTATCCATCCATCTACAGTATCCATGCATCCATCTACAGTATCCTTCTATCCATCCACCCATCCATCCATCCATCCATCCATCTCTCCATCCATCAATCCATCCATCCATCCATCCATCTACAGTATCCTTCTATCCATCCATTCATCTACAGTATCCATCTTTCCATCCATTTACAGAAACTATCCATCCATCTACAGCATCTATCCATCCATCTACAGTATCTATCCATCCATCTACAGCATCTATCCATCCATCTACAGCATCTATCCATCCATCTACAGTATCTATCCATCCATCTACAGCATCTATCCATCTATCTACAGTATCTATCCATCCATTTACAATATCTATCCATCCATCTACAGTATCTATCCATTCATCTACTCCATCCATCTACAGCATCTATCCATCTATCTACAGTATCTATCCATCCATTTACAGTATCTATCCATCCATTTACAGAATCTATCCATCCATCTACAGCATCTTTCCATCCATCTACAGTATCTATCCATCCATCTACAGTATCTATCCATCCATTTACAGAATCTATCCTTACATCTACAGTATCTTTCTATCCATCTACAGTATCCATCTATCATCCACCAGCTACAGTTTCCATCTATCCATCCATCTACAGTATCTATCCATCCATCTACAGTATCTATCTATCCATCTATCTACAGCATCTATCCATCCATCTACAGCATCTATCCATCCATCTACAGTATCTATCCATCCATCTACAGTATCCATCTATCCATCCATCTACAGCATCTATCCATCCATCTACAGTATCTATCCATCCATCTACAGTATCTATCCATCCATCTACAGTATCCATCTATCCATCCATCTACAGTATCTATCCATCCATCTACAGTATCCATCTATCCATCCATCTACAGCATCTATCCATCCATCTACAGTATCTATCCATCCATCTACAGTATCTATCCATCCATCTACAGTATCCATCTATCCATCCATCTACAGCATCTATCCATCCATCTACAGCATCTATCCATCCATCTACAGTATCCATCTATCCATCCATCTACAGTATCTATCTATCCATCCAACCATCTACAGTATCCATCTATCATCCATCAATCTACAGTATCCACTTATTCATCAACCCATCCATCCCTCCATTTATCCATCCATGTATCCATCTATCCATCCATCTACAGCAGGGGTGGGCAAACTCGGTCCTGGAGGGCCGGTGTCCTGCCCAGTTTAGCTCCAGCTCTGATCAAACACACCTGCTTATAGATAATTAGTGATCTTGGAGACACTGATTGGCATGTTCAGGTGTGTTTGATTAGAGTTGAAGCTAAACTATGCAGGACACCGGCCCTCCAGGACCGAGTTTGCCCACCCCTGATCTACAGTTTTCATCCACCCATCCATACATCAGCAAAAAAATAAATATATATATATATATATATATATCCACAAAAAAATTTATTCACTGTAACAAAATGTTTAACACCAAAGCATTTAGTCAGAAATTAACTGATAACATTTTAAAATGACTATATGTTCTTTAATACTCTAATATTCCCATACACATTGTTTCTCATTTTAATCATTATTATATGTTGTCACTGTTCTTTACCCACAGAGTTTTACTCATTTGCCAGCAAAAAGACTTTACTCATCTAAAAACTGCTAAATGAGTAAAATGAAGGTCTGGTTTAACATGTTGTTTCACTTTTTACATAATTAATGGTTTTAAATATGACATACTGATGATTTTGAATACTGATGATCATGAAGCATTACATATTGTCCACCATATTTTGATGTTTTTATTAGAAACACCTAAGCATGCTCTTGTATTTAATATGCTTCCATGCATATAAAATCACTTTTGTAATTTTTACTTGACAAGGACACTAAAATGGTGCGTCTGGTCTTTGATCTCCATCTATTATGCAGCACATCTGAACACAGAGATTATATGGTAAACACTCCGGCAGTGTGAGCAGACACACTTAATACATTCATCCCTCTAATCACAGGTCGTCTGAGGTAAACACTCTCTTTTCATGGCCGTCAATAACATAACAGCCCCGTTATTACCACACAAACGAGACATGACAACAATGGGCCAGCCTTTCATTCTCTCAACCTCAAGCTCTTTACTTTTAGAAACAGGATTGATAAGGCTGCTGCTTTTTTGCGAACTGGCTCTTTTTGAGAGTTCATTTCTATGAAATGTTTTTAAATAGCTCACATAAACTAGCATGAAGGTTAATATTCACACAAACTGAAGACCGAGGGAAAGGTGGTTAAGCACCAGGTTTCATGCAGCCGTCCACTGTGATCGGACATTAGACCAAAACTGGAGATGGGTCTGAAATACGGGAGACTCCCGGAAAAAAAAACGGGAGTGTTGGCAGGTATACTTAGATATCTTAAGTGTTTAGTGATACAATAACTGTTTGAAGGGAAAGGTTACTATAGCTATGTTTCCATCCAAAATTGCGAATGAACTTGGATTATCGAACAAAATCGTCACTTCCTGATTATCTGACACCAAATATCAACATATGCAAAATGCGCATAAAAATAGGTGGATGTAAACATAGCTCATGTCAGTATAGGTGACCATAGGTCAAGGTGGACACCCATGACATGTGGAGTCCCACAAGGTTTAATTCTGGCATCTATCCTGTTCAACCTTTATATGCTCCCACTGAGCCAAATAATGAGAAAGACCCAAATCTCCTACCACAGCTATGCTGATGACACTTAGATCTACTTAGCCTTACTGCCTAATGACTTCAGCCCCATTGACACCCTCTGCCAATGCATTGATGAAATTAACAGTCGGATGTGCCAAAACTTTCTTCAGTTAAACAAAGAGAAAACTGTCATTGCATTTGGGAACAGAGATGAGAACAGTTCTCAAGGTGAATGCATACCTTCTAAATGCCTAACAACAAAAAATAAGGTCAAGAATCTTGGTGTGACTCTGGAGTCAGATCTGAGTTTCAGTAGTCATGTCAAAGCAGTAAATAAATCAGCATACTATCATGTCAAAAACATTGCAAGAATTAGATGCTTTGTTTCCAGAGAGGACTTAGAGAAACTTGTTCATGCTTTTATCAGCAGCAGGGTGGATTACTGTAATGAACTCCTCATTGGACTTCCCAAAAAGACAGACAGACAGTTGCAGCACATCCAGAATGCTGCAGGCATTTTGAATGATTCAGGCTATGTCTACACTAATCCAGATACATTTGAAATTAAAATTTTGTCTAAAAAGGCTCCATGTCCACACTATTCTTTTCAATTCAATTCTTTACAAAAAAAGGTCCACACTAAAACGACTGAAGACGCTTTCGATCAACCACGCATGCGCACAGATGAAAGATGCTTCTATGGGTATCAGTCAAAATTCCTTGAATAGACTGCAATTAGTCCAAAATGCGGCTGGGAGACTTCTGACAGAGACTCATGACCATGAACACATATCCCCAGCTCTTTCCTCTCTGGGCTGGCTGCCTGTCAGGTCTCAGATTGAGTTATTAATTATTGTTCATAAATCCTTAAATGGTCTGGAATCTCCTTATTTATCAGACCTCCTACATGTACAGTATATAATTCCGGTAGATCATTAAGGTCATCAGATCAGTCTTTTCTTTCTTTACCAAGGACCCGTTGTAAGCTAAGGGGGGATTTTGCTGTTATCACCCCAAAATACTGGAACAAGCTTGCACCTCACATTAGACACGCTCCAATTTGATCTGTTTTTTA
Source organism: Danio aesculapii (assembly GCF_903798145.1). NCBI lineage: Eukaryota > Metazoa > Chordata > Actinopteri > Cypriniformes > Danionidae > Danio > Danio aesculapii. The sequence continues at coordinate 5,236,446 of NC_079449.1, read as the reverse complement.
AAAATCGTTGTTCTTTAGCGTTTGAGACTTTTTAATGTTGACGGGTTTGTCTTATGTTTTAGTTGTCACATTTGTGCTGTATGATTTGTTTTTTTAATTAAAATTGATTGTGTTCAGTCCTTTAGACATTATTGTGTTGTAAAAAATGTGCTAGATAAATACACTACAACAACAACTACGACTTCTACTACTATGACAATGACGACAACTACTTTTACTACTTCAAGTATGACGATGACTACTACTACAGCGAGTACTACTACTATGACGACAACTACAACGACGACTACTACAACAACGACTACTACTACAACGACGACGACGATGACTACTACAACGACTAGTACTACTACGGCTACTACTACTACTACTACGATGACGATGACTACTGCTACCACTATGACGACTACTACTACGACGAAGACTACTACTACTACGACTACTACGACAATGACTCCTACTACAACGACAACTACTACTACTTATACGACGATAAGTACTACGACGACGACGCTACCACTACGACGACGACTACTAGTATGAGGACGACAACTACTACTGCAATGACGACGAATACTACTACTACCATTACTATGACAATTACAACAACTACTACTATGACAACGACTACTTTTACTACTACAACTACTACTACGACTACCACTACGATGATGACTATGACTACGACGACAACTACGACTACCAACACCAGCTGTTTATTTACTTTCCATCTCTTTGAAGAGTCACGGTAAAATGTCGTAACTGTTCTATACCAAACAACAGCTTCTATTAAACATTCTGTGTCTTTTGAGGAGAGGCAATATAGAGCACAAACTGACATTAAACTTTAATAACGCTGATACAAATAAATCAAAATGGACATCATCCAAAACATTTGCATCACAATGCTGTCCACCATGATAGCTGAATTCGTCACATTATTTTATCCAATGACTAAAATACGTCATTGTTTTCGAAAGCCTCTGTTTTCGGTGTTTTCAAATCTATTCACTTTGGACAGCGTTTGAACAGTGTGGACAAAAGACCAAAACAATTCTTTTGAAAACAAAAACGTATTAGTGTGGACATGACCTCAGTTCAATCTGATGCACTGATTCGATCTGTTCACAAAAAAATAATCATTTCAATTCACATCACTATTCAGAAAAGCACAACACACACCTGAGCGTCTCTCCAGATGATCCTCTTCTCTTCCACAGGTTAACCAGACTGCTGGAACGACTAGCGGCTGATGATGATTTCCCGTCTCCCACATGCATGCGCACCACAGTAGACGTAGTAAACGCGCTCCTCACATTCCTCTCAGGTTTAGCCAGAATAATATACACCTTGGGCACAAACATGCATCCCAGAGCCACAGTGGCGCTCAGGCTAACAGAGAAGCACATGGTGATGGTCTTATAGTTGGAGCCGAAATAAATGGGCACGAACGCCAGCCAGATTATACAAGTGGTGTACATTGTAAAAGCGATGTATTTAGCTTCGTTAAAATTGGCAGGAACGTTTCGCGTTTTAAAAGCATAAAATGTGCAGCTCATTATTAGCAGCCCGTTGTATCCCAGTGGCGCCACCACACCTAGATTGGTGGTATTGCAGATTAAATTGACCTCGCGGATTGATGGATAATCGTGGATGACGTCAGG
>NC_079449.1:5184782-5229782 GCF_903798145.1 Danio aesculapii | reverse complement strand
ACCCCCCCCAAACATTGTCAGTTATGTGGTTGTCCCACACCTACACACACAAATCATCATCAGTTTCGTGGTTGTCCAAGCTCTACACACACACCCCAATCATCATCAGTTATGTTGTTGTTCCACCCCTACACACACTCACTCACTCACACACACACATGCCAATCGTCATCATTTATGTGGTTGCCCCACCCCTACACTACACACATGCCGATCGTTGTCAGTTATGTGGTTGTCCCACCTCTACACACACATCTAAATCATCATCAATTATGTAGTTTCCCATCCCTACACACACACGCCAATCATCTATCATGTTTGGTTATGTGGTTGTCCCCCCTCTACACACACACACACGCACACGCACACGCGCACACGCACGCACACACACACACACACACACACACACACACACACACACACACACACACACACACGCACTAATCATCATCAGTTATGTGGTTGTCCCACACCTACACACACCAATAATCATCAGTTATGTGGTTGTCCCCCACCTACACACACACACACAAACGCCAATCATTATCAGTCATGTGGTTGTCCCACCTCTACACACACACACCCCAATTATCATATGTTATGTGGTTGTCCCACCTCTACACACACACACACCCCAATCATCATCTGTTATGTGGTTTCTTGTCCTTACACATACACGCCAATCATCTATCATGTTCAGTTATATGGTTGTCCCACCCACCCAATCACCCACACCCACACACACACCAATCATCATCAGTCATGTGGTTGTCCCACACCTACACACACAAACCCTAATCCTTATCAGTTATGTGGTTGTCCCCCACCTACACACACACGCCAATCATCTATCATGTTCAGTTATATGGTTGTCCCACACACACACACACGCACACACACACACACACACACACACACACACACACACACACACACACACACACACACACACACACACACACACGCACACGCACACACACACACACCAATCATCATCAGTCATGTAGTTGCCCCACAACTCCACACACAAACGCCAATCATTATCAGTTATGTGGTTGTCCCACCTCTACACACACACACACACACACACACACACACACCCCAATCATCATCTGTTATGTGGTTGCCCGTCCCTACACACACACGCCAATCATCTATCATGTTCAGTATGTAGTTGTCCCACTCCTACACACACGCCAATCATCCTAAGTTACGTGCCCCACTCACACACCAGAGCCAGAGGAAAACTGCGTCAGTGAGCTCAATTGCAAATTGTACTGTATATCAATTATATAATGCCACAATTGATTGTCAGTAATGGTGTTGTATCAGGGGAAACAGTCATTTAATTGATTTACTCGTTAAAAAAGTAATGGCGTTAATTTATAATGCTGTTTATCCCATCACTGCTAATAACAAAACAGAAAACAAAACACAGATGTCTAGTAGAAAGTGAATCAGTGTTTCAAAATCTGCCATTCTACGACCTGCTAGAGAGTAATACATGTGATATTAGGTTGCTAATTAGTGCATGAACTATTTATTTAAAATGCTTACACACATATATGTCAATGTCTGACCTTGATTTGGCCTTTATCGCAGGGCTCGCTGCACACAGATTTGATGATGTCCTCTTTGCTGGGCCAGATCTCATCATCGTCGATCTGCAGCCCACTGTTGTCCCAGCTGCCCACATTGGTGTAGTCGAAATAATCCTTCCCCATCTTCTTAAAGTTCATGATCACGTAACTGAAGAAGGGTCAAAACACACAACCAGATGAAGACGAATGGAGCTGAAGGCTGAATTCATCAAACTGACTGAAGCATCGATCTGTTCATCGACTCCGCATGATTGATAGACAACAGCAGAGAAATCAGTCACTAAAATGATGCTTTGCTGCAGAAACTAGACATAATGTATGTGTATTTGGACTCTCAAAGTGGTGTAGCCATTGATTTGGATTTTATGAAGCACCAAGGATCACGGTTTTGGCTAGGAATCTTTTTTAATGTTCTGCTAGAGAACATAAAAACTCTAAAACTAAATCACGGACGTCCTGAGAATGAGTAAATTGACTGCACAGTATTAATTTTGCATGAACTATCCCTTTAAAGGGCACCTATGGTAAAAAATCTACTTTTCAAGCTGTTTGGACAGACATATGTGCATGTATGGTGTATAGACCGTCATATTGGGGTGATATAAGCACACCCAGTGCTTTTTTTTCAATTTAACAACATAAAAACGGTGGACCAATTGGAGCGGTTTTCAAATCGACCGCAACTTTACGTAGGAGAGCGGTCCCCCCGCCCACCAATATTGATTGACAGGCGCGTCATCATATCCTCAGTTTGTTGATTCACGTCCGCCATTTTCAGCGTGAGTCGAAGCGATATCACTAAAGGAACACCCTAGCTCTATTTTTAGATGTAAGGCTCATTGGGCTCAACACAAGAGCAATATTCTCCACATTATCGCTCTAATCGGAATTATTGGTTGTATCTTTAGGTAGGTTTGCAAACATGTGTACTTCTCATTGAGTCTACCTTATACTTCAGTCGTTTGCATTTCTCGCAATCCCAGAAGCTCCCTGTGATCATAACTAGCATGCGTTTTAGAATTCTAAACATTGGTTTCTATCAGGGTACGCTCAAGTCGACGGCTGGATGCGGCGGACCACTGCAGAAACCTGTTTAGAATTCAAAAATGCGTGGCGCGACGATTCGGTACACTTCATGTTTCTGGTGCGCCACAGAGAGTGTCTGGTGTGCCGTGTCGCGGCTTCGAGCGACGCATCCGGTGCCTCAGTCAAAGTTAATTCAGTGTGCGTGGTTATTAGTTTCTGTGTACAAGCTCGGCACTTGAAACTAGCACACAGTTGGCTGTAAAACTGTACAAAGACACATATGATTTTGTACTCTCTGCTTGGTCTGTGTCCGAGTCGTACATGTACGACTGAATGCGGATCCTCTCACTCCTGCTCCTCTCAGTCTGCCTGTCAGACTCTGTTGCAAACACAGAGCGGGAGCTCTTGGCTCCGCCCCCTTGTTACATTGGGCGGGAAGCCGAAACTAATTTACATGTGAAGCAACACACCCCTAAATCAGCGAGCTGTGGACACGCCCCCAACATGACACTTTTTAACACATTATAATAAAAATCTGAATTGTGTTTTAAACTGAACATAAACTGGCACACTCAGAAGAACCATAATATTAATATTAAATCATAAAAAAGAGGTAAACTAGGTGCCCTTTAAGTTCAGATACATCTAAATCACAAAGTCGAACAATTGAAAATAGTTTGTAAAAATGTGCGTGAATCCTTCCAGAATTGCTGGTAAATTTCCAGCATTTTATTTCCTGTAAAATTATAGGCAACAAATGTATAATTTACAGTCAACTGGATCCATTATCAATGTAAGATGCTTGAATGTGACAGGGAATGTTTGATTCTGTAACTAATTGTTGTTTATTCAATCATTCATTCATTCATTTTCTTTTCGGCTTAGTCCCTTTATTAATCTGGGGTCGCCACAGCGGAATGAACCGCCAACTTATCCAGCATATGTTTCATGCAGCTTATGCCCTTCCAGCTGCAACCCATCACTGGGAAACATCCATACACACTCATTCACACATCATACACTATGGTCAATTTTAGCATCCCCAATTCATGTGTTTGGACTGGAGGAAACCCGGAGGAAACCCACATGAACACGGGGAGAACATGCAAACTCCACACAGGAAAAATGCCAGCTGACCCAGCCGAGGCTTAAACCAACAACCTTCTTACTGTGAGGAGATCGTGCTACCCACAGTGCCACCGCCTCGCCCTAATTGTTGTTTAACTTATTGAAACTTTTGAACCCATAACAGGGTTGACATTTTCCACCATTTTGTGCTTTAGCTCAAGATGCTAACATCAAACCATCCACATGGCGTGTCTAAAACTGAATTTCAATATATTTTCATCTTATTATTGTTTTTAAAAAGCGAATGAGAGATTCACTCAAATATCACAGTAACAGAGTTGACAATTAATCTACTTTTAATGAATCCTAAACATTTTGCACAAATTAATAAGAGAAGAACACCTCAATGCTATCCACAAAAAAATTACATTGACACAGGTAAAAATATTGTTTAATATAGAGACGCTAAATATATTTATTTACTTTAGTACAAAGTACAAAACTATCTTTTTAAATCTTGGATCAAAGTATTATCTTGCTTTGGATCAAGCTACAAAATTACTGCCATTTTCTTACAGCTAAATTTATAAACTAGACTCAAATTATAGTTTGACTTGGTTGAAAATTAAAAATGTATTTTAATATTAATCAAAATATTTATTCTGCCCAAGGGAAAAACATACATAGGCTCAAAGGTAAAATACTGTTATTATAGACGATGGATCAATTGATACCTTGATTCGATTCTAAATCAAAACCCAAGTAAAACTGTAATTTGGACTAGTGGTCTCAAACTAAATTCCTGGAGGGCCGCAGCTCTGCACAGTTTAGCTCCAACCACCTCCAACTCACACTTGCTGTAGTAGTCTTGAACACCTTGATTAGTTGGATCAGCTGTGTTTGATTAAAGTTGGAGCAAAACTGTGCAGAGCTGCGGCCCTCCAGGAATCGAGTATGAGACCTATGGACTAAACTATAATAAATACATATTAGGGTTGGGCGATGTCGACCAAATTGGCATCGTACGTTGTCTAATGTGAAACATCACGATGGACGATGGCATCGTTATCGTAGGCGGTAGTGAATAATTATTTATGAATAATTAATTAATTCATGACGAATTAACTATTTGTAGCCTACCGTTTCAACTACCTGACCCGCATGCTCTTTGTTTTACCCATTACCAAATCATAAATAAATAAAGATGAGTTACACACAAATTACCACCTGTCAATCACTTTTTCCACAGGACTCTGGCATGAATAGGCAGAGTGATCTGTGGCGTTATAATGGCGTCCACAAACTTGGTTAGTAAAAAAGGTGCACAACAAACAGGAACCAACCAAGAGTATCTGAGGTTTTCACTAAAATTACCAAGTACAAGCGTGAAAGCGAAAGATTGAAGCAGTGTACTGACGCTGTGACACGTTACCTGATAGATTCAAAAGACTGAAGAGTCGTTAGATAGAGACAAGATGAATTAAATATCACCTTTAACAACTATAATGAGACTCGATCCAGCAGTACACCCCGGGGGCAGGGTGGAGGATCGCGATGTCGGCTCAGCATCGTGATGGCATTGTCTATCGACCCAACCCTAATCCATATAATGTATGCCTATGCTATTGTAAGTTATTCAATTGTTTATCGTGGATGATAGTGAAAAGGTGGGGGGGGGTTGTTTGATCGAGGATAACAGTGAAGAGCGTGGGGGGGAGGGGGGAGTGTGTTGAGGATCGCAGATGAAAATGTAGAGTGGGTGTGGGGGGGTGTGGTTGGGAGGGGTTTGCGTGGGCCCTGGACAATGTATCTGGGGGCCCCCTCAATGTATGGGCGTATGCACGTTATCATTACTTATGCGCATCAGGGCGTTTCCATCATCCAGAAAGTGCATAAGAATAGGTGGATGGAAACCATTTCTCACTTAACCCACTATAAACGTATATGCTGAATTAAAGACATGGCAGTTTGACTTTTCTCAGTACCTCCCTGGTGAATCTCCATTCTCGTCAAAGTAAATGTTTTCTCCGGTCACTCCAGAGAAGTTGGTCTTCATGAGGAACTCCAGGAGTTTTGACCCATCGATGGGCCTCATGGCGTCACACAGTCCCACCACACCGGGACACAGAGATTTCTGCATGCTGTGGAGCCCGTGGGCCATGCTGTAGATGGCATTGATCACGAAACCCATTTTGGTGTCCTGAGCGTATTGTTGGCGCAGAGAATCACGCTCTGAAAGAGAAGGAAGAAGAAGAGAGCAAGTTAATGAAGGATAACTGGTCTTTGCCCTGTAGGCAGGTTAATGATGAACCGTGCTAATTTGTTAATTTGTTCTGTGAAAGTGATTTGATGCGGTGGAGAGACCCATATTTCTATCTCCCAGCCGAGTCTCATATTTGGATCATAGATGTAGATTTCGATTAGCGCTAATGTTTTTTAGGTTGTTAAACAGCTTATTAACTACGAGTGTGTGATATATTTTTTGTAGTTTTAATGGTGTTATGGAGTAGGTCATTAGATGTGTTGCATCTTGAGATGAAATTGCATTGGTTGTGTAACAAAGTGTATTTGAATGAGCCATTAAAGCCGGCTATGGAAGGAATAAATAAAACTCACCGGCCACTTTATTAGGTACACCTGTCCAACTGCTTTTTAACGTAACTTTTTATCAGCCAATCACATGGCAGCAACTAAATGCATTTAGGCATTTAGACATGGTCAAGATGATCTGCTGCAGTTCAAACTGAGAATCAAAATAGGGAAGAAAGGTGATTTAAGTGACGTTGAACGTGGCATGGTTGTTGGTGCCAGACGGGCTGGTCTGAGTATTTCAGAAACTGCTGATCTAATGGGATTTTAACACACACCCATCTCTTAACAGAGAATAGTCTAAAAAAAGAGAAAATATCCAGAGAGCGACAGCTCTAAAAGCTACAACAACTCAAATAAGCACTCGTTACAACCGAGATATGCAGAAGAGCATCTCTGAACTCACAACACGTCCAACCTTGAGGTGGGCTACAGCAGCAGAAGACCACACCGGGTGCCACTCCTGTCAGCTAAAAACAGGAAACTGAGGCTACAATTTGCACAGACTCACCAAAATTAGAAACAAGAAGATTGGAAAAACGTTGTCTGGTCTGATGAGTGTCGATTTCCGCTGTGACATTCGGATGGTAGGGTCAGAATTTGGCGTCAACAATATAAAAGCATAGATCCATCCTGCCTTGTATCAACAGTTCAGGCTAGTGGTGGTGATATAATGGTGTTGGGGATATTTTCTTGGCACACTTGGCACACCATGCCACAGCCTACCTGAGTATTGTTGCTGACCATGTCCATCCCTTTATGAGCACACAGTACTCATCTTCTGATGGCTACTTCCTGCAGGATAACGCGCCATGTCATAAAGTGCGAATCATCTCAGACTGATTTCTTGAACATGACAATGAGTTCACTGTACTCAAATGGCCTCCAGTCACCAGAGCTCAATCCACCTTTGGGATGTGGTGGAACAGAACATTGGCATCGTAGATGTGCATCCGACAAATCTGCAGCAACTGTGTGATGCTATCATGTCAATATGGAGCAAAATCTCTGAGGAATATTTCCTCTACCTCGTTGGATCTATGCCACGAAGGATTAAGGCAGTTTTGAAGGCAAAAGGTGGCCCAACACGATACTAGTAAGGTGTATCTAATAAAGTGGCCAGTAAGGGTAAACAAACAGCCAAACAACAAACAATGTAAGATAAAATTGCTAAATGCAATAAACGAAAGCAAAATAATCAACAACAAAGACTAAAAACAGTACACAAGACTGGACAAAGATAACATAATGATGTTGACTATATCTATTTACATGAAAAATACTGGACTAAATGCTAAATGTTCAGACCTGTGGTGCGCCTTAAGCCTGGTTTATACTCAACTCAATTCTTGGCTAGAAATTGCAACAGCCATGGGAAAGGAGGAAAGTTTTAGTTAAAAGGTTTGGAAAAATCTGAGGGATGAGTTTGTTAAAGCCAAAGAGGCCATGGCAAAAGTGGAGACCCAGGAACACAATCACAGATTATGTTTTTACACCAGCCATAGTCTTTACACTGATGTTTATGTTACAATTTTGAATTTAAAACAATTTAATAATTACAAAACTATAATTAAGGAACAAATTATTTCCTTGATAACTGGGAAGGAATATTTGAACCTGTCGGTTTACAATAAACTGATGGCCTGTTTTTCTAGGCTTTATTGGTGATAATGGTCAGGAATGTTGGAGCATTATTGCCTTTTTAGCTTGTAAGTAGATGACAGAAACTAGCCAGACAGTAATGTGAATTGAGGAGCGGGCTAAATAAAAAAAACATCTGTATTTTTTAGTAAGTATTTTTGGTTTTTTTGTGTGCTTTTATTCTTGCCATAATACAAAATATATTTCAAGAGTTCCCACTTAGATATGCTTGGCGTATAAAGCAGGTTTGGCATGCTGTCCCGGGAGAGAACCCTGAGCTCGGAGATATTTGAGCCCAGGGCTCCCGCCCGGTCGATAAGCATATCAGGAGATCCGAGATCAGGTAGGTCTCGAGAGCTCCCCCTTTAGGAAAGGGAGGAAAAGGAGGAGATGGGGTGGAAGGGGGGATTCTTCCAAACGAAGATAGAGACAGTAGGGAGAAAATGATCCATTTATAGTAGACTAGGATCACTCTGATTGGATTATTACTGATTACAGATGAGCGGCCAGACGTGCTCAATCATATCACGTGCTCCTCTCCAAATTAGTTTATGAAACTTCACTTGTAGAGCAAACCATGTCCTGTTGTCATTAATATTTTAATAAACTTTAATAGGTAGAACTGTCCGAGATATGAACAAAAAAGCAAGTGATGCATCAAAGTTTGACTAAATAATCTTGAATTGTTATAAAAAAATCCTTATAATCATTAAAATAATTTAGAAAATAATAAAAATAATTAGTTTAAAAACATTGAATGATATTAATGATATGATGTAGTTTTGGAAACTTTCTACTTTATCCATCTGACTTTACGGTCAGTTTCTTATGACCGCCCCCTGTCGTTTTAAAGAATATCACAACGGCAAACGCAGCAAGTTTAAAAGCCTCGTCCGTTTCGCGAGGTGCGCGTGCAGTCATAGGAGGTGCGCGATGTGGCGCCAGGTAAAAGTATAAATCCAGCTTAACGCTTTCCTGCAGCTGAAAGTAAAGCATACACTTAGTGCACCACTTAGGGGGCTCCCACACAGGTTATGCATCTTGTTGATTTACACTGTGAACATCAGCTACGCTAATTATTCTCTTTATTCTCCATTTCCACCTGGAGATACTCTTCCCGAGGCCCTCAGACTATGCAGAGTCACTGATTCGATCCAAGACCAACGACGAGATGATCCCAAGGTTTCCATATCCTGGACCAGGCCGAATCCTGAGCAGCTACTGTGATGGTCATGGAGGAGTGGAGAACATGAGACTGATTCCTGTGACGCTCCAGAGACAGACGAGTCTTAGCTGAGGCCAGCTTCCAGCCTCCGCTGCTGAGGCTGCAGCTCTGCACAAGACGTTTGGCCAGCGGAGAAATTAAAATGATCGTGCCCAACTGATCCTGGTTTCTCTCAAGGTTTTTTTTCTTCACTTCCACCATTAGTGAAGTTTTTTTTTCCCTCTCCGCTGTCGCCACTGGCTTGCATGGTTCGGGATCTGTAGAGTTGCGCATCGTTGGATTTGCCCTTCAGTATTTGGACTCTCAGTAGTGATTATTAAACCACACTGAACTGAGCTAAACTGAACTGAACTTAAACACTACAAACTGAACTACACTGTTCCAATTTACCATGACCTTTTATGTGAAGCTGCTTTGACACAATCTACATTGTATAAGCGCTATACAAATAAAGGTGAATTGAATTGAATTGAACTGAAAGTCTTGTTTCACACCAAATTTAATTTAATTCACAGCTTTAATTCACAAACATTTTATAAAACTGGTCTGATCACGATCTGAAAATGACATTAAAGACATCCTCATCTCTCTTCACACTGTTGTTCAGGCTCATTCACATGCAAACAGAAGGAAACTGCGGTTGCTCTTTTATTCCTCTTTATTTTTTATTTCCAAAAGGGAAAGAATTTGAGAAAGTTTCTTTGAATTGAAGCCGGAGCCCAGATAAATGGAGCCAACTAAAGAGCGTAGCTAATGCAGGGTGTGATGTCTGAAGAGTCCGGATGAAAGCACACACTCATTTGTTCTGGTCCTCTTTTTTTATGACTGCTGTTACTCTGAAAGGTTACGGCTTTACTCTCTGCTTCTCCTCCAACCACTAAACCTCAGAGTGGGAGCAGATGAGGACGTGCGGGATTGGATACTAGGAATATTTCAGCCTTTCAACCCTCAATCAACATGCAGTCTGTCATTTTTGTTTACTGTCGTTTTTGCCACAGCGGAATGAACCGCCAACTATTTCAGCATATATTTTACGCAGCCCTTCCAGCTGCAACCCAGTAATGGGAAACACCCATACACTCTCACATTCACACACACACTCATACACTATGGCCAACTTTGTTTACCCAATTCACCTATAATGCATGAGTTTGGACTGTGGGGAAACTGGAGCACCCGGCAAACTCCACACAGAAATGCCAAGTGGTCCAGCTGGAACCAGCATCCTTCTTGCTGTGAGGCGACTGTGCTAACAACTAAGCCACAATAGAAAACTCTTAACTCTCGAAACTCTTTATAAATGTTGACTTACTGCCGCAGGTTCGGTTGTATTTGTGGTTCTCCTGTGCGTGTCCCTTCAGCCGGCAGTGGAAGCGGTGCTGCCAGAACTCGGGGAACCAGGGGTTGCGCATGTTGTTTTCGGGACGCAGCTTCAAGTAATAATCATCAAACCACTTCACATCTGCAGACTGCAGCTTTATGGTGATCCCGCCGGCCGCCTCGCGCACATAACCGTCTGTGACATCATAGCGGTCCGCCCATCCGTCACTGCAAACAAGAGCACTCATTAGTGAGTGAAAAACTGCAGTATGTTTACTAGAGGGAAGAAAACATCTAAAGAGAACAAAAAAATAACATACAGGTGAAGGCTAAATTATTAGCCCTCATGTGAATTTACTTTTTCTTTCTCAAATATTTCCCAAATAATGTTTAATAGAGCAAGGAATTTTTCACAGTATTTCCTGTAATATTTTTTCTTCTAGAAAAAGTCTTATTTGTTTTATTTCGACAAGAATAAAAGCAGTTTTTAATAGTTTTTAAACCATTTTAAGGTCGATATTATTATTATTTATTTATTTATTTATTTATTTTTTGATTGTCTACTACAGAACAAACCAACGTTATTGTCACGATCACCAGTGATCTAGCCTGTGCAGATCGCTGGAGAACTACACATGGGTCACTGATATGAACTACAACTCCCAGAAGTCTTTGCACTCATCACTCCTGCCACAGCTGGCAATCATTCAGACACTGACACACACACACAGCTGAAGCTCATGATTGACTTATTACTTGGACTTTTTATAGACCTCACATTCTCACACACATTGCTGAGTCTTGTTCACTGTTTTATCTGTAACACCACGAAAGGTTTCTTTCCATGTTTGATCCTAGCCTTGTTTTCTCATGTATGTTGTTTTCCATCTGTATCGTAGTGGTGGGCAAAGCGAGGATTCATGAAACACTGAAACAGTGGAAGCAAATGTGTCGAAGCTTCGAAACTCATCTCTCCAGTGACACCTAGTGGTCATTTTTTATGTATTACACTGGAACAGCTTCAGCAAAGAAACAGTTGGGCAAATAGAGGTAATAAACCCCATGTTGTAGAGTTGAACCTTCAAGTGATTTAGCGGAGCGGTGAGAGTTCCTGACTAGCATGCAGGGATAGTGGGTTCGAATCCAGGTTGATACAGCTATAGATGTTAGGTTTGAAATGCTCTGTTCTTGTATAGTTTTGTTTTAACATTGGTCTGACATTCGAGTGAACAACTTTGTGAATAAATGTCTTGTTTTGGTCATAAAACAGGGTTGTTGCTAGGTCAGATACAGTTGTGGCCGGAAACTAACAAGAATTATTTATATTATTCATTAAATTTCCCATTTATTGTATTTTATTAACGTCTACCCAAACCCTACACTCAACGATCACAGTACTATAAAATATTAATTATTATTTTCTCACTTTCCCGCCACAACCAGTTTGTCCAGTTAGCTCGTCCTGTAAGTTGGCGGACTTGAGACGCAGAGAGGAGCTGACCACGACAACGATGACTGGGTTTGAGTCCGGGGAAGAGCGGTTCCAGAAATCAAGTAAGACGAAAACAGAATCCAAGAAATAAAGTGAACAAGTTCATTACAGGGTGAGATTGTGGTAAAAAAATCAGACAAGGGCTTTTTTTTTTTTCTGGACGACTTTTGTAAATTGTTGGTTGGGTTTAGGGAAGTAAGCAGGTGGGCGGGTCAATCGGTAAAATTGGATTGGTTTAGGGAAGGAGGAGGGTGAATCGGCCGGCCAGTCAATCATTCAGCCAGTCGGACAGACGGTCGTTCGACAGCGGCCTCTGGTGGGTTTTATCCGAGAACAGCGTAGGTGCGGGCGCGAACGGCACTCGCGAGAGACATTTGAGAAGCGAAAAAGCGCACACAGCGGCCTCTCGCAGATTCACGAAAAACAAAAACGGCAAAAATACGTACTTCCTTGGACGTATTTCGCAGTCTCCAGAAACGTACGTGGGACTACGTTTTCAGAATGAGCCTGGGTTGCACAAACTTGCCTTGCGTTGCCTATTACTAATAGTTTGTTCATGTTAGTAAATACATGAACTAATGGACCATTATTTTAAAGTGTTATTGAAATAGAGACTTTCTCCAGAATACAAATGTAATAGGAAATACTTTGAAAAATCTCTGCTAAACATCACTTGGGAAATATCTGATATAATTAATTCAGGAAAATAACTCTTTTAATTGCTAATTTATCATCAACTGTAGCTGGAGGCAATCAGACTCCATAATAAACAAATAACAACAAATAATTACAATAAGAGGAAGAATTTCCATAGTTTTATAAAGACATTTTGGTAACACTTTATTTTGATGGTCCATTTGAGTATTAGTAGACTGTCTGCTTAATATCTGCTGATACTGCTCCTTCAACAGACCTTTAACTGACTATAAGAAACTTTGCATGTACACGTCAACACTAACCCTAACCCCAACCTAAAAGTCTACTTATAATATAATGAGAATTAGTTGGGATGTAGATGCAATGTAACTTAAATTCAACAAATGAACCACCAAAGTAAAGTGTGACCAACACTTTAACAACTAAATGCATTAAAATAGTTCCTAAGTTAGAAATCAGCAGGTAATAAGGTTGTGTTACATTTCAGATGTCCCCTCAGAAGCTAGTTCCCTACATACTGTAGGCAGAAGACAGCAATGCTATGCTTTCTGTAACTGATTCTCAAATTGAGTGCGTGTGTGTGTGATTTTTGGCAGAAAGATTGGGTTCGGCTCAGTGAAGCCATCCCGAAACCTGCGCCGACTGATATATTTGGACAAATTAAATAGTTCTGATACAGAGTAGATACAAATTGCCAATTAAACGAACACCCGCACACAACTGACTCATTATCTCTCTGCCCGCGCTGCCAGTTTCCCTGGTAACCATGACAACCGCAGGCATATTTTTAAAAGACTCATAATTGTTCATGTGTATCAACCACACGCACGATGTCTTCAGGTTTGCAGATCTGTAGAGATCAAAGTGCGCTAAATTATTCAATTCATGCACCGAATCTGATATTAAACGGTGATTATATAGAGTGCATTAGACTACTATTGGCATCCTTGATAAATATGAGAAAAGCAGTCTGTGAAAAAATGTCTTTGTTGTTTAGCCTTTTGATCTTTCACTTAATATAACACTTTTACTCAAAACAACAAGAACACAAAACCCAAAACAAACAAACTCTAGACTCATTGAAAACAAATAATTGCACAAAAACACATTTTCATTCATTTATTCATTCATAAATAAAATTTAAATAAATCAATGAAAATAAATAAAATTAAAATACAATTTTTTAATGTAAAAAATATTAATTAATTAATATTAATTAATTAATTAATTAAATAATTAAATAAATAAAATTGTAAAAATATATAAAACAAACAAATAAATAAATATATCTAAATAAATTAGTTAATTAAATTAAACAAAATTAAATAAAAATAATTTATATATATATATATATATATATATATATATATATATATATATATATATATATATATATAGATAGATAGATAGATAAAATATAGATAAAATAAATAAAAATATATAAAATAAATAAACAAATAAAATTATTAAAATTACAATTTTAAAAATAAAAAAATATAAAAATTCAAATGAATTTAAATAAAATAAATTTATTAAAAAATTAAATTAAATTAAATTAAATTAAAAAAAATTAAATAAACAAATTAATTTAATAAAAACTTACAAAAAATATATAAAATAAAACAAATAAATACAAAAAATTAATTAAATAAAACATTTTAAATGTAAAAGCAAAAATAAATAAGTAAATAGATAAATACATTTAATAAATAATAATAAACAAAATAAATACATAAATTAATAAAATTAATAAAATAAAATAAGATAAAATCAAATCAAATAATAAAATTATAAATAAATAAATAAATAACATTTAATAAATAAAGTTCACTGTTTAGTTATGTTAGATACATGTTAAATTCATTAACTTAGTTAGTACCAAAGCTAAAACTGGAACTAATCTAACAAAAAAACTTAAGACCACAGTCCTAAAATTAGCACACCCAAATAAAACATTAAAAACAATTGTAATAAACAGGAAAAATCAAGGGAAACATACAAAATATTTAAAGTTTAGTTGAAATTTTTTTTTTGCAATTAAAAGAAGCCTGTAAAAACATTTTTGCTCAAAACATTCCCAAACTGTGCTCTCGTTGAAAACCAATAATTGTGAAAACAACACATTTTTTAATAAAAAAAACTTTAATAAATAAATAAACACGATAAACATGATACAAACAGGATTCCAAAAATCCAACCCAACATTGGGTCAAATTATTGACATACCCATCCATTGGGTTACAAAGTGAAACTTTGTGTAATTTTACTTGCATAAAATTAAAGCAACACTGAGTTTGTTCATATTTGACCCAATGTTGTGCTAAAAGAATCAGGGTGGTGGCTTGTGGTGGCAATTTCCCACATTTTGTCGACAAAATGCTCTGCTTGATGCATGTGCATGCAAAGAGCTTAGAACGACTGGTGATTCTATGCTCTTTGGTGCACGTGAAGCAGCCGGTGAGCGCCAGCACACACACGTATTATGAACATCTCGACATCTGAAAGATGTTTTCATCGAAGTTGTTCACAATACTTATCCATCCACATCATTTGTAATGTAGTCAAGTGTGTAAACATTTAGCTGCGGTTCACGTTTCTGCCTTTGAATGTCTCACAAAGCAGCTGCATGAATGCTAAAGCTTTAAATAAAAGTGAAACCATCAAGAAAAGGCCGACCCCTTCTGTGTTCTACAAGTGCAGACGATTAGAGCTCATTTCTGGTTAATGATGTCAGAATTTACCGCTATTTTGGAACGGATGTGTGAGAATGGTCTTTTCTGGAAAAATCCCGGAAATCCGTGCCCTGTGTGAACACCTTTTTTATGAATTTACCGGAAAATTTACCGGGAAATTTTCCGAATATTTAGCGGTATCACTGTGTGAAAGGGACCAATGATACTTTAATTTAGTTTTTCTTTTTCTTTTCTTTTTTTACCACAAACTTAAAACAGAAACAGAAGAACATAATAAAAAGGACAAGTAAATAAATTAAATAAATCAAATAAAAATATTACTATTACATTAAGTATATTAATAATTCTTATGGGGTATAGGGGGAGGGCATGTTGGAGGGATTTATGGTAGGAAGAGTACATTCTTCTCAAATTGAATTACTTTTTAATTGAGACTTTTAAAGTCCGGATAAAGTCAAAATTTATCTAGCATAGCATACATGCATTGTCTTAAAATTTTCCAAGTTAACAACAACAACAACAACAACAACAAAGACTTGCTGCACTCTAGAACAGCAGACCCTCTCTGATGATGTCAGCTTGACGGATAGGGTTGTGACGAATATGTCCGATCAGACACATAATTATTTTGCTTTTATTCAACAAATATGTCAGCAAACACAGCGTCAACTTCTACCTGGGAAAAGACCGGATGGTCAAGTCAAGTCAAGTCAAAGTTTATTTATAAAGCGCTTTTAAAAAACAACAAGTGCTTACCAAAGTGCTGTACACACATACACCATTTAAAACAAAGGACAAATTCAACAGACACATGACTCTCATATGGTATTAAAAGCCAAAGAGTAAAAATGGGTTTTAAGACTTGATTTAAAAACAGAAAGGGTTGCAGCCTGCCTAACGTACGGAGGCAAATTATTCCAAAGTTTGGAATAATTCAGTTGTATAATAATGGTCAGTTGTAATCTGATTCCAAGGTATTTACGACACAAAGGAATGTGCTCACAGCACTGGACACACAGAGACCTGGTCAAAACTTCTATAAGCCCCTTTGCTCAAGACTGATGCTTTAAATGAAAACTTTTACTCTCTTTATGTTACGGAAGCAGACGGACAAACAAGGGGAGTGAGTATAAACAATGTTTATTCCAACAGTAGAGTATAAATGAATAGTGATGGAGCGATGAACGGAGTTTAGTGGAACTGATGATCCTCTTTGTCAGGTGGGATGACAAACACTGAAGGATGACCGAATGCACACACCAGAGGACTTGCGGGGAAGACAGACTGACGAGACACACAACGCTGACAGGACACCGGGACACTGGACAGACTAGAAGGAAACAGAGTAAAGGTAAGTATAATTGCTGAGATCGTAGGGGAGTGAAACCTAGGAAGTGGTTCACTCAGAGTCCGCTTCGTAGGAACGAGACCGGACAATGAGTGAAGTGAGGTGTGTGCTTATATAGTGAATGGGAGTGATTGGGTGCAGCTGTGCGTGGTTAATACTCAGGTGAAGGTGCTCGGTGCGTGATGTTGGTGGAAGAGCCTGGCCAATCCGTGACATTACCCCCCTCCCCAGGGCCCGCTCCTGAGGGCCTGAACCTCCGACGTCGTGGTGGTCTACCTCGTCCTCGAGGTGCTGGAAATTCTGGGTGATTGGAGTGGAACTCTTCCATAAGTGCGGGATCTAGTATATCGGATCTGGAGACCCATGACCTCTCTTCTGGACCGTATCCTTCCCAGTCGACGAGGTATTCAAGCTGACCACCACGACGCCGGGACCGTAGGATGTCCTTGACTTGGTAGATGGCCCCTTCTTCTAACATCAGGGGGGGAGGAGGTTCCTCTTCATGGCCAGGCTCTGTGGAGGGAATCAGAGGATCGTGAAAGGGTTTTAGAAGGGACACGTGGAATGTGGGGTGGATTCTGTACTGTGGTGGTAACTGTAATTTGTATGTGACGGGGTTGACCTGTTCCAGAATGGTGAAGGGACCAACAAATCTGGGACTTAATTTTCGGGAGGGCAGTCGCAACCGGATATCTCTGGTGGAGAGCCAGACCTTTTGTCCTGGAGTATAGATGGGGCCTGGAATCCTCCTCTTATCAGATACCTCCTTTGTTCTGCGTACTGCCCTCTGGAGATGGTGATGAGCATCGTCCCAGACTCTCTCGCTCTCCCGGAACCAGTAATCCACTGCGGGGACATCAGATGGTGCGCCATCCCAGGGGAAGAGTGGAGGTTGGAACCCTAGGATGCACTGGAATGGCGTGAGTCCGGTGGTAGGTTGCCGCAGGGAATTCTGGGCGTATTCCGCCCAGCCCAGAAACTGGCTCCAGGAGTTTTGGTGACCGTGACAGAAGGTCCGGAGGAACCGCCCCACTTCCTGAATTTTCCTCTCTGTCTGGCCGTTGGTTTGGGGGTGATAGCCAGACGAGAGGCTTACGGTCACACCTAGGAGTCTGAAGAATGCTCTCCATAGTCTGGAGATGAATTGGGGTCCTCGATCCGAGACTATATCTTCTGGTAACCCAAAATTTCGAAAGACGTGGTTGAACAGGTTTTCGGCGGTCTCTAGGGCTGTGGGTATACCTTTCAAAGGAATCAAACGACAGAATTTAGAGAATCGATCTATGATGACTAGAATGCAGGTGTTACCTTCAGACAATGGGAGGTCTGTCATGAAGTCAACTCCTAGGTGTGACCAGGGGCGGTTTGGGATGGGCAAGGGATGGAGTTTACCAGCAGGTAGATGGCGAGGACTCTTCGCCATAGCGCATTCTCTGCAGCCTTGGACGTATCTTCTCACATCCCTCGCCATGTTCGGCCACCAAAAGCGTTGGGATAGCAGCGAGAGGGTGTTGTTGGCCCCAGGATGTCCTGTGCCCAGAGATGTATGGCTGGAATGAATGAGATCTACCCGTTGGTTTTCAGGGATGAAGCGTCGATTGGGGGGACAGCCCGGCGGAGTTCTGGATTCTGGAGTGGCGTTTACTGTAGGAGCGGACCATTGGATGGGACAGATAGTGATCTGATCGGGAAGGATCTTGGCCGGTGTCTCAATAATTTCATGCTGGTCGTGAATTCTGGAAAGTGCGTCTGCTCTGATGTTCTTTGAACCTGGTCGATATGAGATAGAGAACTGAAATCTGGAGAAGAACAATGACCAACGGGCTTGACGAGGACAGAGTCTTTTAGCATCTTTTAGGTATTGGAGATTTTTATGATCTGTGATCACCTGGAACGAATGTTTGGCCCCCTCCAACCAGTGTCGCCACTCCTCCAGGGCGAGCTTGATGGCCAGAAGTTCTCGATTTCCGATGTCATAGTTCCTTTCCGCCGGGCTGAGCTTCCGGGAGAAATAGGCACATGGATGGAGTAATGAAGGAGTACCGTGGTACTGGGACAGGATGGCTCCCACTCCGGTGGTCGATGCATCCACTTCGACCACAAACGGCAAGTCAGGATCAGGATGAGTCAGCAGTGGGGCTTGAGTGAAGGATTCTTTTAGGTTTTGGAAGGCTGCGGCGGCTTCGGGAGGCCAGGGTAGTGCTTTGGGTTTATTTTTCAACAGGTTGGTGAGCGGAGCGGTGATGAGACTGTAATTCTGGATGAAACGTCGGTAGAAATTAGCAAATCCTAGGAAACGTTGGAGTTCCTTTATGGTCTTTGGTTCGGGCCAGGAGATGACGGAAGTGACCTTCCCCTCGTCCATACGAACCCCTCTTTGATCGATGATGTACCCCAAGAACTGAACAGATGGTGAATGGAAGGAGCATTTTTCAGCCTTGAGGTACAGGCGGTGTTTCCTGAGGGTTTTCAGGACCTCCGCAACGTGGTGGCGATGTTCGGCCTCACTCCGGGAGTAAATCAGGATATCATCTATGTATACAATGACGAAGAGATGAAGGAACTCCCGGAGAACTTCGTGGATGAAGTTTTGGAATACGGAGGGGGCGTTAACCAGACCATAGGGCATGACCAGGTACTCGTAGTGTCCAGTAGGGGTCACAAACCCAGTCTTCCACTCGTCCCCCTCACGTATTCTCACCAGGTTATAGGCGCTGCGGAGGTCCAACTTGGTGAAAATTTTGGCGGATCTGAGTTGTTCCAGGGCCGCAGGGACGAGAGGAAGGGGATACCGGAACTTGACTGTACCTTGATTTAGGGTTCTGTAATCGATACATGGCCGCAGCCCTCCATCCTTCTTAGCCACGAAGAAGAAACTTGAGGCAGCAGGTGACGTGGATGGACGGATATACCCCTGACTCAGAGCCTCATGGATGTACTCCTCCATTGCCTTGGTCTCCGGAAGGGACAACGGGTAGATCCTACCTCTGGGCATAGGAGCGTCTGGAAGCAGGTCTATGGCGCAGTCCCATGGCCGATGTGGAGGTAGCTGGGAAGCTCTCTTGGGGCAAAATACATCCTCGTATGAGGAGTAGATCGGGAAAACAGCTGGATCTGCATTCTTCTCCCCATCTCTTAATCTCTCCTGTGCCCCAAGAGAGGATGGGATCGTGCTTCACCAGCCACGGGCGCCCTAAGATGATATCCATCGATGCACCCTCCAGAACCAGAAATTGAATCTCCTCTTTGTGGAGCATTCCTACTTGGAGATTGACGGGTTCACATTTTCGATGGATACGTGCCTGAGAATGGATATCGTTGGTTATGGGCTGAATCTGGTAGACGTGCGTCGAGGCTTCGGTGTTAAGCTGTAGTCGGCGACAGAGGGCGTGCGAGATGAAATTTCCTGCTGACCCGGAGTCGATGAGGGCTGTGACTGAAACTGAGACAGAAGGGGTAGTTAACTGGACATTAGTGGTGAGAGGATGCATTTTTTCAATGGGAGAACTGAACAAACTCACCACAGAGCGTGTTGGACGGATGGGACAGTCCAGCCTGACATGTCCTTTGGCACCACAGTACATGCACAGACCCCGGGTCAGCCTCCTCTGTCGCTCGGTGATTGTGAGTCTACCAGATTCTATGATCATGGGCTCTGGTTCTGGAGGGACGGCTGGCTCTGGCGAACGGAGGAGTGCTTGTGATACCGGTGGAGGATCATGCTGGTAGACCCTCAGACGATCGGAACAGCGCAGAGAGTGTTGGATGAACTTCTCCAATCCCATCGTGTCGTCGAGGGCGGCCAGCTGTAACCGGAGGCTGGGCTCTAGTCCGAGCCGGTAGGTTGTGAGGAGAGATCGCTCATTCCACCCGCTAGCAGCAGCCAGAGTTCGGAACCTGAGAGCATAATCCTGAGTGGACATGGCTCCCTGTTTGAGATGGTATAACTGTTCTCCAGCTGCTACTTCGGCATCCGCGCGACCAAAAACCTCCTTGAAATATTGGGTGAATGACTGAATGGAATTTGTTACCGGCCCAGACTGTTGCCAGATGGTTTCAGCCCACCGAAGAGCCGACCCAGAGAGAAGGGAGATGATGAATGCGATTTTGGACCGATCTGTAGGGTATAACTCGGGTTGCATAGTGAATACCAGAGAACATTGTAGGAGAAATCCATTGCACTCCTCCGCCCCGCCAGAGTAGGGCGCTGGTCGAGCCATGGGACTGGATGAGTGGGTGGACGGTGAAGAAGTGCTCGGTGCTGGTGGTGCTTCGGGAAGTGGAGCAGATGGTAGTAGCACTCTCTTCAATGAATCCACCAACTCCTGAAGGGGATCGTGAGTGCTCATGCTGTTGGTAGTTGAGGGTCCGGTCTTCTGTTACGGAAGCAGACGGACAAACAAGGGGAGTGAGTATAAACAATGTTTATTCCAACAGTAGAGTATAAATGAATAGTGATGGAGCGATGAACGGAGTTTAGTGGAACTGATGATCCTCTTTGTCAGGTGGGATGACAAACACTGAAGGATGACCGAATGCACACACCAGAGGACTTGCGGGGAAGACAGACTGACGAGACACACAACGCTGACAGGACACCGGGACACTGGACAGACTAGAAGGAAACAGAGTAAAGGTAAGTATAATTGCTGAGATCGTAGGGGAGTGAAACCTAGGAAGTGGTTCACTCAGAGTCCGCTTCGTAGGAACGAGACCGGACAATGAGTGAAGTGAGGTGTGTGCTTATATAGTGAATGGGAGTGATTGGGTGCAGCTGTGCGTGGTTAATACTCAGGTGAAGGTGCTCGGTGCGTGATGTTGGTGGAAGAGCCTGGCCAATCCGTGACACTTTATGTGTAATCAGGTGTTTTTGCTACAAGTCTCATGTAATAATATCATGATTTTAATACTTCTGCGATCAATGTTTAACTCTACCACAGCTAAACAAGATCATAGATAGTCCATGTTTGATGTCCTTGCAAAGCTAAGTTAGTGTACTGAACGATTGTTTACATTTCATGGTAATACGTGTGCAACTTATTAATCATTTTAAGAAACTTGAACATTTCTTCATCAGTTTACACCAAAAATGCCTATGCAAATGAACATGCTTTGAAACCAAAAGTTAGCTTCTCATTGGTCATCTTGGCCCTGGAGGGTGGGTACAAACCATCCTTATAAAGGCTCCACCCCAGGCCAGAGAAGAATGTCCAAGTAGAAGGCCCAGACCAGAGAAAGACTTTAACCCAACACGGAGAACGCCGGAGGACTCCAGGGAGCAGGTGGGGACCCAGACAAAATGGGTTAATCACACAACTCAAACATTCCCACCTCCGATACCTTTCTTTCTCTCTTTCTTTTCCATCGAGAGTCTAGTTAGGTTTAGTGCGCCGCAATCCAGTAGTCATCACGACTTGCCCTGTTGCCGCTTTAAACTTAAAACGAACGACTCCACCCCACTCCAAGCCTCGCAAGGACAAGGAACAACCAGCTAGCCACGTGTTCAGAGGGAGTTACTTCACATCACAAAAGGAACGCAAGTAACATTTCCAGACTACATCTAAACTGGTGGACACTAAATATAAGCCTAAAGAGACCATAGAAGAGTTCAATCGATTATTTGTGGTTCGCTTGGTTTGGTCTTACAAAATCCGAGGTTTTCCATCATTACAATCTCTCAAAATCGTATTTTTTCATCCTTTACTCTTCTCTACAACATCTATGAATGTGTGTTTGTGTTAGGTGTTAGGTGTAGATTAGTCAATAAAGTCTCTATTTGTATAAAGAACTGTGCATATTTATGAATCTAATGTCTTAAACTTCGATCTTGCTACCCTGTTAAAAATAATTGTGTTTTTATTTTGATACCATTAGCTGTAATTAAAGTCAGCTGTCCATTCGAATGATTGCTGGACGATTCATTTGTTCGGATTTAAAGAGTTGATTCTTTTGAAGCCCCGTTCAAATGAATCTTCAATTCCCTTTGAGCTAATTCGCTACAGGGTGAAATATGTTTAGCCACACCCCCTACAACTGTTAGTTTGCTGTGAATGGAGGAGGATAAGAGGACCATAAAAATAAACCCCGCCCCCTACTCAATATTCAGTTTCAGTTGGAAATACATCACCATACTGGAAAGCGGCAGTTTGATCGAAGTAGGTTTTGATACAGAGACTAATTGTGCGTGTGTGTGTGTGTGTGTGTGTGTGTGTGTGTGTGTGTGTTTGCTCACTCCATTACACCCTTGGCTCTAGAAATCAACCCTGAATTAAAGTTAATAAAAAAAGCAGGCATCAGATCACACACACGCTCCAATCGGGACAGATAAGGAGGGTCACCTTTATAAAATAATGCAAATGAGCTCACTCTGTTTATCTCACACAGACACACATACAGTACAGACACACACACAGACACACCATCACATGGACAAGGACAAAGTCTCACACACATATGGACATATCCACATAAGCATACATATAAACGCAGGGACACATACACACACACACTTACAATGAAATATTTACATATGAACACACATACACCAATACTTTCATACACACACACGCGCACACACAATAATTCTCTCACACACACAATATTATATACACAAACTCCAGCACGCACGCACGCACGCACACACACAATCATTCTCTGTCACACACAGTATTATTTACACACACTCCTGCACGCATGCACACACACACACATACACGCACGCACGCACACACACAGACAAACACATGGACATATTCATGTAGGAACACACACACACATCCACTGACAATTTCATACATGCACACATGTATATACATACACACACAAACACACACACACTTGCACACAATCATTTTTATATGCACACAGGAACATTCACACACACAATATTTTTCTCACAAACACATTCACGCACGCGCACACACTCCATCATTCTCACATACACACACTGCAACCTCCACAAACTCAGTATCTTTCTCACAAACACAGACACATTCACTTATACACACACACACACACACACACACACTCGGGTGCAGATGGCATCATTGTGGGCAAACTCATCCGACACCCTGTGTGCTTGTGTGGAAGGAGCGATGACCTCACAGCTGGCTACCGCATGATTGGCTGAGGCTGTAGCCATGGCGACAGCATTGGAGGGGGTGTTTATGGGGGATTCCAGGGAACTTTGGAGAAAACAACCCTCTGTGTCTGTCGTGGCCTCAGATCTAATGTTTCATCATAGTGTTTTTAGGCCATTTGTTTCTACTCGACACTGAACATTTCAATGATAAACATTTAGTGATGCTCAATAAACGGAATAAAGTCACAATCACTTCAGTCAAACATTATATGCATCTATACACTACCTGACAAAAGTCTTGTCGTCGATCCCAATTGTAAGAGCAACAAATAATAACTTGACTTCTATTTGATCATTTAATAAAGTGGCAGAAGGTCGATTTTTCCCTGTTCTGCATCCTAATCATCACAAATACTGCAGAAGACCTACTGGAACCAGCATGAACCCAATATTCTCACAGAAATCAGTCAAGTTTGGTGAAGGAAAAATCATGGTTTGGGGTTACATTCAGTATGGTGGTGTGCGAGAGATCTGCAGAGTGGATGGCAACATCAACAGCCTGAGGTCTCAAGACTTTTGTGCTGCCCATTACGTTACAAACCACAGGAGAGGGCAAATTCTTCAGCAGGATAGCGCTCCTTCTCTTACTTCAGCCTCCACATCAAAGATCCTGAAAGCAAAGAAGGTCAAGGTGCTCCAGAATTGGCCAGCCCAGTCACCAGACATGAACATTATTGAGCATGTCTGGGGTAAGATGGAGGAGGAGGCGTTGAAGATGAATCCAAAGAGTCTTGATGAACTCTGGGAGTCCTGCAAGAACTTTGCCATTCCAGATGACTTTATTAATCAGTGATTTGAGTCATTGCAGAGATGTGTGGATGCAGTCCTCCAAGCTCATGATGGAGTCAGACACAATATTAAATCTGTTTCCACTGCAGCATGACTTTATATTCTATACTGGACATTATTTCTGTTCAGTGACAAGACTTTTGTCTAAGCAGAGTCAGACTGTACTGTCCTAATTAAAGAATTAAAAATCAAGGCCTGATCATATTTTATTGTGGTCAAATAAGCGTAATCTAGAGGCCTTTGTCTTTCATATAAACCACTTCTGATACCAAATGATCATCTAGAAGTCAAAGTATTATTAGCTGTTCCTAAAACCTGGATAAGTGACAAGACTTGTCAGGTAGTGTACAGTGGAAAATGGCAATAACTTAAGTGTACAAGCCTATCTGATTATAGTCGGATATTTTTGTTTTAGTTCTGTTTGTAAAAATCCGCAAAAATCATAAGACTGAACAAAAACAATAACAATGAAAACAATAAACTTAAATGAATAATATATTAGGGCTGCATGGTGGCGCAGTGGGTAGCACGATCGCCTCACATCAAGAAGGTCGCTGGTTTGAGCCTCGGCTGAGTCAGTTGGCATTTCTGTGTGGAGTTTGCATGTTCTCCCCGTGTTCACGTGGGTTTCCCCCGGGTGCTCTGGTTTCCCCCACAGTCCAAACACATGTGGTATAGGTAAATTTGGAAGGCTAAAATTGTCTGTAGTGTATGTGTGTGAATGAGTGTGTGTGGATGTTTCCCGGTGATGGGTTGCGGCTGGAAGGGCATCCGCTGCGTAAAACATATGCTGGATAAGTTGGCGGTTCATTCCGCTGTGGCAACCCCCGAATTAATAAAGGGTTCTTACTTAGAGTTTTCGTCTTGTTTCTAGTCCAAATGTCAAAAAAAAAATCCTAAATCAAGAAGCATTTTCTTTACAAGCAAAAATATTGTCTTGTTTCAGAAATTATAAGTCAAAATTAAGTGAGTTTTTCCTTAAAACAAGCAAAATAAACTGCCAAAGGTGTAAGAAAAATACAGTATATATGTATATTTTTGTTTTGACACACCCCATTTTAAGGGGTGAGCAAAGTAATCTTATTTAAAAGCAAAATCAAGATTATTTAGCTCACTTTATAGAAAAAAACACTTAATTTTGACATTTCTTGCAAGGTGAAACAGACATAAAAATCAAACTACTATGGTCTGTTTAAAAATAATGAGATTATTATTATTTTTGGCAGATTATTTTGCATGTTTTAACTAAAAACTCACTTAATTTTGACATGAAAACAACACAATATTGTCTACTTATCTAGACAATGCTTCTTGATTTAAGACATTTTATATATTTGAAATAGAAACAAGACGAAAACTTGAAAGAAAAGCATTTTTGCAGCGAGAGAGGGAGAGAATGTGTAGTGTGTGTGTTACTGTGCATTTCCATACTGTGTGTTTATACTTTATTAGGTATGCCTGTCCAACTGCTCGTTAACACAAACTTCTAATCAGCCAATCACATGGCAGCAACTCAATGCATTTAGGCATGTAGACACGGTCAGGACGATCTGCTGCAGTTCAAACTGAACATCAGAATGGGGAAGAAAGGGGATTTAAGTGACTTTGAACGTGGTTTTTGGTGCCAGACTGGTCTGAGTATTTCAGAAACTGCTGATCTACTGTAATTTTCACGCACAACCATCTCTAGGGTTTACAGAGAATGGTCTGAAAAAGAGAAAATATCCAGCGAGCGGCAGTTATGTGGGCGCAAATGCCTTGTTGATGCCAGAGAATGGCCAGACTGGTTCCAGCTGATTGAAAAGCAACTCAAATAAGCACTCGTTACAACAGAGGTCTGCACAGTCACCAGATCTCAATCCAACAGAGCACCTTTGCGATGTGGTGGAATGGGAGATTCACATAATGGATGTGCAGCCGACAAATCTGCAGCAACTGCGTGATGCTATCATGTCAATATGGAGCAAAATCTCAGAGGAATTTTCCAGTACCTTGTTGAATCTATGCCATGAAGAATTAAGGCAGTTCTGAAGGCACAAATGGTCCAACCCGGTACTAGTAAGGTGTACCTAATAAAGTGGCCGGTGACTGTAATTTGTTATGCTATTTTGTTTCTATTATTTTATTTTGATATTTTAGTGTTATTATATCATTTACAGTCATGCCAATAAAGCGAACAAGTTGTGTGTGTGTGTGTGTGTGTGTGTGTGAGAGAGAGAGAGAGAGAGAGGGCGAGAGAGAGAGAGAGAAAGAGGGAGAGAGAGTGAGTGAACGTCATGTCTCATCCTCATCCAAGGTGAGGGATTAAGCAGAGGTGATCAGAGCACAGTTGATCATGCAGACGCTCTGGGCTGAACATGTGCTGCGGAGCCCAGATAACCTGACCCGTGTCCACACACACACACACACACACACAACCTCATCACAGGTCGACAGGAGACTAATGCCACTTCAGAGCCAAACTCCACTCTCTGTCAACCTTTACTGTCCACATGCAGAGCTATCAAACATCCCACAATGCACTTGGACAACACTGTGCATCACTGACAGAAGAGATGATGCCAACCACTGAAGACTTTAAGGACATCCCATACACTTAATACACTTCATCGTACATCTACACACAGACATCACCTATATACTATATAACTGCGATCAGGGGCGGCACGGTGGCTAGCACTGTCGCCTTCCAGCAATAAGGTCGCTGGTTCGAGTCTCAGCTGGGTTAGTTGTCATTTCTGTGTGGAGTTTACATGTTCTGCCCGTGTTGGTGTGGGTTTCCTCCGGGAGCACAGTCCAAACACATACGCTATAGGGGAATTGTATCAACTAAATTGGCCGTAGTGTGTGTGAATGAGTGTGTATGGATGTTTCCTAGGACTGGGTTGCAGCTGGAAGGGCATCCGCTGTGTAAAACATATGCTGGAATAGTTGGCGGTTCATTCCACTGTGGCGACCCCTGATAAATAAGGGACTATGCTGAAGGATAATGAATGAATGAACTGTGGTTGGCTATGTGTGTGTGTAGTAATTGTATTGTATGCATAATATCTGCTTTTAAGCATAACACTTCAACACACGAGTATTACAGAACAATTATCTTAATGTACTGTGATTAATCAACTGCCTTTGACCTGTGGTGTCTTGCTTGAAGAAGGTAAATGGAGTCAATTCATGCTGAATGCAGAGCAAACCGGCTTTTCTCAGAGGACGGATCATTAATCACATCTCCGTCAGGTTTCCCCAAAGGGAGGAAGCTTTAATCTGCTCGCTTCCAATTCCTCAGTTCACGTCTCAATCTGAACTCTCTAGCAGCTGAAAACATCTCTCTCGCTCTCTCTCGCTCTCTCTTTATCTTCTCTCAGACATCAGAATAAGTTGTTGTTTAAGTTGTTTATAGGGATGTAACGATGAATCACAAACTGGTGGAAAATCCATTCAGAGATTTGACACAATCGTTTTGGGTTTTAAATACTGTCAGAAATGGAAGGTGAAATATTGTTCGTTCGATCGTTCATTCGTTCCTTTGTTCGTTCTTTCATTTGTTCATTCATTTCTTCATTCGTTCGTTCGTTTGTTTATTCATTCATACTTTTCTTTGTTCATTGGTTTATTCATTTATTTACTTCGTTCGTTTGTTCATTTGTTTGTTTGTTCATTCGTTCGTTCGTTCATTCACTCAATTATTCTATTGTTCGTTCGTTCGTTCATTCATTTCTTTGTTCGTTCGTTTGTTCATTCATTCATTCATTCAATCCTTTGTTCATTCATTCATTCATTCCTTTGTTCGTTCATTCATTCACTCATTCCTTTGTTCGTTCATTCGTTCGTTCGTTTATTTATTTATTCATTCATTCCTTTGTTCGTTTGCCCTCTCCGAAAAAACTAATAAATAATAATAATAATAAAAGTAAATTAAATAAATAAAAAAATGTAAAATAATAATATTAATAATAATAATAATAATAATAATAATAATAATAATAATAAACAAATAATAATAATAATAATAAAATAAAAATAAATAAATAAATAATTCAAATAATAATAATAATAATAATAAAATAATAATAAATTAAATTAAAAAAATAATAAAATAATAAAATATATTTTTTAATTAAAACAAAATAAATAATAATAATAATAATAAATTTACTTAATAAAAATTTATAATAATAATAAAATTAAATAAAATAAATATAAAAAACAATATTAATAAATAAATTGAAAGAAAAGAAATTTTTTTAAAAAAATAATAAAAGAAAAGAAAAAAGAAAAAAAAATAATAAAATAAAATAAAATAAAATAAAATAAAATGCAGCACGGTGGCGCAGTGGCTAGCACAATCGCACAATGTATGTGTGAATGAGTATGTATGGATGTTTTCCAGTGATGGGTTGCAGCTGGAAGGGCATCCGCTGCGTAAAACATATGCTTAGTTGGTGGTTCATTCCGCTGTGGTGACCCTCAGATTAATAAAGGGACTTAGCCGAAAAGAAAATGAATGAATGAATGAATGAATAAAGTTAAAATAAATGAAAGATCCCAAGTTCGTGTTTGCTGAACTGCTAAATTTTGGGATTAACTATTTATTAATTATTAATTATTTAATATATTAATTAGGGAATAAAATACATTTAATACCAGTACAACTATATAAATATAAACATTATTATTTATTTATTAATTATTTATTAATTATTTTATATACAACCCACATGATGGTCTCTGATTTTCTTGTTTCGATTAATTCATTACTTTTATTTATGTATGACGATGCATTTCCAACTAACTTAATATTAAGTAGGGGCGGGGCTTTATTTGCACCCTTCACCTATCCTCTTTCACTCTCAGCAAACTAAGGGTTGTATGGGCGTGGCTAAGCATTTCTCGTTTAATCCATCAATCTAACATCATCAGAGAGGGACTCCCATTTTAGAGCGGTCAGATTTTAATGAAAGATTAGCAAAAGATAAACTAATTAACTTAAATAACTTCAGCACAGATTTATTGTTCATTAATTGTGCGCTAGCAAAAACAAACATCGTAAATTTAGATTTCATGAATACTTCAAAAAGACCAATTATAAATGACATTTTCCTATATTAAAAATACACATATTTTAGTTCATTTATTTTCCTTCAGCTTAGTCTCTATTTCAAAGGTCACCACAGCGGAATGAACCGCCAATTATTCCAGCATATGTTTTACACAGCAGATGGCCTTCCAGCCGCAACTCAGCGCAATTCCCCTATAGCGCATGTGTTTGGACTGTGGGGGAAACCAGAGCACCCGGAGGAAACCCACTCCAACATGGGGAGAACATTCAAACTCTGTACAGAAATAGCTGGGACTCGAACCAGTAACCTTCTTGCTGTGAAGCTACAGTGCTAACGACATAGCCACCATACCGCCCCTAATAGATTTATTACATTCAATCAAATGAAGTCCATTTTGATGTCATGTTGACTGTAAAGGGCAGAATAAATGCTGCATGAACGATTTTTTTTTTGGTAAACAGGGTTTGTGAAGGACTCAGACGAGATGAAAAGTAAATGGAGGAATAACTGGAGGAATTTCTGCAGTCTCTCTCTCTCTCCATTGGCTAATGTCAGCACGTAATGGTCGATCGTTCAAAGAGAGAGAGCTGAAAATAGAGTGTAATTACAACAGCCGGTCAAAACACTGGCCACAGCTGTCCTTCACACAACACACATGTACAAACACACGTAGAATACACACCTGCAGCACGGGAGCATGCAAAAACACAGGCTGTGATCCAAAAATGAATGTGTGTTCATTTGCCTTATATATTTTCTGTTCTGTTGTCATCCTGAAGTTGATAATATTGTGCATGGTAGGAAATTAGTATTGATTTTTAGTTCAAATATGACGTTTTAGGGCGAATGGCTGTTTTTAAATGCATTTTTCTGGTTGTAGGACTACAAAATTTGGGCAAAATTCATTTGTTGGACTGCAGAATTTAGTGATTATATATTAATTATGGCTATGACTAAATTATGTACCTTTATTATTTATATAATAAAATGTAATATATTTTATTACTACAAAAACTATATACAAATTACTAAATAAACATTATTAATTGCAAGATATGTAGAAAAATATAATAAATAAAAAAAATTGAAAAAAAAAAAAATACAAAAAAAATAAATACAAATAAATAAATAAATAAATAAAATATCCCAAGTTTGTGTTTGTTGGACTGCTAAATTTTAGCATTAATAATATATAAATTATTAAGTATTTAATATATTAATTAGGGAATAAAATACATTTTATTACTAGTACAAATATATAAATATACACAATTATTTATTAATTATTTAATATGTTAATTTTTATTACTAGTACAAATATATAAATATACACAATTATTTATTAATTATTTAATATGTTAATTTTTATTACCAGTACAAATATATAAATATACACAATTATTTATTAATTATTTAATATGT
Source organism: Danio aesculapii (assembly GCF_903798145.1). Lineage (NCBI taxonomy): Eukaryota > Metazoa > Chordata > Actinopteri > Cypriniformes > Danionidae > Danio > Danio aesculapii. Next base: position 5,198,710 of record NC_079449.1, on the reverse strand, counting down.
TAATTTTTATTACTAGTACAAATATATAAATATACACAATTATTTATTAATTATTTAATATGTTAATTTTTATTACCAGTACAAATATATAAATATACACAATTATTTATTAATTATTTAATATGTTAATTTTTACTACCAGTACACATATATAAATATACACAATTATTTATTAATTATTTAATATGTTAATTTTTATTACTAGTACAAATATATAAATATACACAATTATTTATTAATTATTTAATATGTTAATTTTTATTACTAGTACAAATATATAAATATACGCAATTATTTATTAATTATTTAATATGTTAATTTTTACTACCAGTACACATATATAAATATACACAATTATTTATTAATTATTTAATATGTTAATTTTTATTACTAGTACAAATATATAAATATACGCAATTATTTATTAATTATTTATTATGTTAATTTTTATTACCAGTACAAATATATAAATATACGCAATTATTTATTAATTATTTAATATGTTAATTTTTATTACCAGTACAAATATATAAATATACACAATTATTTATTAATTATTTAATATGTTAATTTTTATTACCAGTACAAATATATAAATATACGCAATTATTTATTAATTATTTAATATGTTAATTTTTATTACCAGTACAAATATATAAATATACACAATTATTTATTAATTATTTAATATGTTAATTTTTATTACTAGTACAAATATATAAATATACACAATTGTTTATTAATTATTTAATATGTTAATTTTTATTACCAGTACAAATATATAAATATACGCAATTATTTATTAATTATTTAATATGTTAATTTTTATTACCAGTACAAATATATAAATATACGCAATTATTTATTAATTATTTAATATGTTAATTTTTATTACCAGTACACATATATAAATATACACAATTATTTATTAATTATTTAATAAATCAATTATGGAATAAAAATACATGTTATTCCCAGTAAGAATAAATAAATAAATAAATACAGAATTATTTATTAATTATTTAATATATTAATTATGGAATAAAAATACATGTTATTCCCAGTAAGAATAAATAAATAAATACAGAATTATTTATTAATTATTTAATATATTAATTAGGGGATAAAATACATTTTATTATGAGTACAAATATATAAACGTATACACAATTATTTATTGATTATTTAGCATATTAATTGGGGAATAAAATACATTTTGTTAGCAGTACAAATATATAAATATATATTACTAAATAAAAATAATTGACTTATTACAATACATGTAATAATTAAGTAAAAATAAATTTATATGTATTTAACATCAACATTTTACTTTACATTTAATGTTAATCATTTATTTTTCTTATCATAAATGTGATTTTCAAATGCATTTATTTAATACATTAATACAGAATTTGACCAGAATTCAAGAAAATAGAAAACTAAATTGAATTAAATGAATAAAATTATAATGTATGTCATCATGTCATGTCATTTTCATCCGCTTATCTGGGGCCGGGTCGCGGGGGCAGCAGTCTTAAAAGATATCCCCAGACTTCCCTCTCCCCAGACACTTCCTCCAGCTCCTCCTGGGGGATCCCGAGGCATTCCGAGGAGAGCCGAGAGACATAGTCCGTCCAGCGTGTCCTGGGTCTTCCCTGAGGCCTCCTCCCGGTGGGACATGCCTGGAACACCTCCCTAGGTAGTCCAGGAGGCATCTGAAACAGATGCCCGTGCCACCTCAGCTGACTTCTCTCGATGTGGAGGAGCAGCGGCTCTACTCCGAGCTCCTCCCAGGTGACAGAGCTCCTCACATCTATAAGGATGCGCCCTGCCACCCTCCGAAGGAAACTAATTTCAGCCGCTTGTATTAGAGATCTTGTCCTTTCAGTCATGACCCAAAGCTCATGACCATAGGTGAGAGTAGAAACGTGGATTGACCGGTAAATCGAAAGCTTTGCCTTTCGGCTCAGCGCCTTCTTTACCACAACGCACCGGTACACTGACCACATTTCTGCTGCCGCTGCACCAATCCACCTGTCAATCTCACGTTCCGTCCTTCCCTCACTCCTGAACAAAACCCCAAGATACTTGAACTCCTCCACCTGGGGTAAGGACTTTCCTCCAACCTGGAGATGGCAAACCACCTTTTTCCGGTGGAGCACCATGGCCTCGGACTGGGAGGTGCTGATTCATTATAATGTATCATAGATATATACATTAGATGTCGCCTGCCCTGTTGTTGTCTATTGGAAGGAATGCGTCAATAGAGCCGCCATTTTAGTACAGGGTAGTGCTTCTTTGAAATGAATGCGGGACCAAGCTGCAGTGGAGGACTGTAGCCATCCAGAGCCAGAGAAATACACGTATATCTATGATCGGGAGTTTTCCCGGAGGTCAGTATGCAAATTTTTTTTTTTAATTACGAAACTTATAATTTTACATCACTTTTCTACATTGATGGATAAGCGATCGCTCAGGCATTCCTGACAAACAGCTTGTGTTTGTGTGAATGGAGATGTACTATACACCCTCCCTGTTAAATTTGATCTTCTCTGTGTCCTGAAACACTCCTCTCCTGCTTTCACTTCTCATACTGATGGAAGGAGCGACTCGTTTGTGAATGAATCTCCGTTATGAACGACACGTTCACTTAGCTGACAATAATACAAGTTTCTGGCACCGCAGTATCTCGTTGTCATATTTCTTTTGCATTGTTTGCTGATTTTATTCAACAAAACTAGCATAAGCCGAGTGTGTGCTACTTTGCCTTATGGTGAATGCAGTACTTTAAGTGACTGTATTATCATCTATAGCCCCTTTCAAACATACAGACCTTTACGGAAAATTACCGGCAATTTTTTGTATGTGTGAACAGGCCCTTTTTGAAAATACCGGTAAATTCGTTCCGGCTATTTTCCTAAAAGAGAAGTTGTAACATTACCGGTAATTTGCCGGAATGCTGCGCTGTGTGAACGCAGAAGGAAGATTGCCGGAAAGAGCGCGTTCACGTCTAGAACTCGCTGACATAAGACGTCTACTTTAGCCAATCAGAACACTCAAGTTCGCGCGGTTTGTGAGAATAAAAGCCTGTGAATGTTTTCCCAGGCACATTTAGCTGCTAGATGTTAGTCAGATAACATTTCTATGTTCCTTCTTAATGTCCATTGTGTAAATAATTATCCATAACATGCTTACGATAAGCCGTTTTTTACCTTCAAGCTCCGACGCGTTGGCACGTAAAGCGGCTGGTGAGCGCCAGCACACACACATATTATGAACATCTCAACATGCGAAAGTTTTTCTTTATGCGTTCATCAAAGTTGTTCACAACACTGATCCACCCACAGAGTTTGTAATGTAGTTAAATGTTTATAAATACAAGCGCAGATGTTTAGAGCTCATTTCTGCTTAATGATGTCAGAATCTACCGGTATTTTGGAATGGATGTGTGAATGGACTTTCCCGGGAAAATTCCGTAACGTCCTCGCCTGTGTGAACATCGCTTTTTTGAATTTACCGGTAAAGTCGTTTTATGAACGTTATTCATCGGTATCACTGTGTGAAAGGGGCTAATAACATTACCTGTTTAGCATAAAAGTTCATAACATACAAAAACATAAATAACTAAATCTTAGCTATGAAATGTTCTGCCTTTATGCTTTGTTTTCTTTGTTTGCTCGTTACTACACCCGTACACAGCGCTAAAATCCAGCTTCTTCACGTAGTAACACTGTCTTGACTAGTGTGGTTGAATGACACTTGTCCTGGGAGCACTGTACAAATATGGCGGCGCTACTAACGCATGCTCAGGGTCCTTATGCGATATCTAGTGTATATATCTATGATAATGTATTATAACTGAAAATATATAGAAGTCTGAAATATGGGCAATATTAAAATATGTTACAATGGGTGTGTAAAATACTTACTAACGTTTAAGTAAAATCATGGAAAATCCAAGCACTAAGCAGACATTTGAGAACAGTTTGAGGCTTGATTTCTCTCGTGAAATCTAGAGCAGACATTTATTGTTGATTATTGTGATCATTGGGGTCTGTTTCCCAAAATTATACATCTGAGCAGAATTGAGCAGAAATCTTAAATAGCTCTCGGTTTAATCCCAGCGCTCACTAAACAATCAGGATATTAACAGGATCTCATTAGTGATTGTTTTCTCCTGATGGAGTGTTTCTTATGGGGAGATTTCTGTGTGAAAGCAGACAGATCTGATCCTCTGTGAAAAAGAGGATTTCATTTCCCTGAACGGACACCACTGATAGTAGAAAACCCAATAAACACAGATGCCCTCTAAACACCGTCTAATAATGTTCACACCTCCATATGTTTCCATCCACCTATTTTTATGTCCATTTTGAAATATCACATAAAATAAGTGCACCCATGATGCAAAATCATCTTTTGAAAGCTGTTCGGACAGAATTGTGTGTAGGTATAGTGTGTCCACAGTCATATTGGAGTGATATAAACACAATAATTTCCTTTTTTCAAATTTCTTGACGTTAAAATTGGATCTAAACCCCAGGGATTTTGATGCCCACCGCAACATGACGTAGGAGTGCAGTTTTTTCCCACCGAATTGATTTCGTTTTCTGAGGCGCCACTCATTTATTATAGAAGAAAAAGGCCCACCGTGGCTTCTTTTACTGCTAAAATTATCTCCTTTTACTTTTTAAAAATTGTCTCTATTTAACCAGGAAGTGATGATTTTGTTCTCTTTGTCTGATTAAATAGAAACGTTGCTTTATTCACAAATGTTTTATGCCATATTACAGTTTTGCGCAAAATTTTAATGGGTAACACTTTACAATAAGGCTGTATTAGTTTGTCTCGATCACTAGTGATCTAGCGGTCGCAGATCACTAGAGAACTACACATCTGTCACTAAACTGGACTACAAATACCATCATGCACCTCACACACACCAGTTTCTGATTCCCCCTGATTACTCACACACAGCTGGAAGCTCATGATGAACAGATTACCAGGACATGCATCTCATTCACACATACACTTTGCTGAGTCTTGTTTTCCCCGAGTAGCATTACAAAGCATTCCATTGTCTTGCCTTCCGTGTTTACTGACCCTCGCCTTGTTTATTGTTTCATTTTGTTTGTCACCTGTACTGATCTTTTCCTGTAACCCCGACTACTCTTTTGGATTACCTGCATGTTTCTGTCTGTCCCTGTTTGATCTTTGCCTGCCTGCCATTTATCCTAATAAACTGCATTTGGATCCTCAACTGCATTGCCAGTATCGTAAGTTACATAGTTAATGCATTTACAAACATGAACAAACAATGATCAATAGATGCATTACAGTATTTGTTTGTGTTATTTAACGTTATTTAAGGAAAATACAGTTGTTCATTGTTCGTTCATATTAACTAACGGTGCCTTAACTAATGTTAGCAAGCATGAATTTGGATTTTAATAACGTATTAGTAAATGATGAGCTATGATTAATAAATATTAATAAAAAATGCTTAGTTCATGCTAGTAAATATATTAACATTAACTAATGAAATGTCATTGTAGGCAGCACGATGGCTCAGTAGTTAGCACTGTCGCCTCACAACAAGAAGGTCGCTGATTCAAGTCCCGGCTGGTTTAGTTGACATTTTTGTGTGGAGTTTGCATGTTCTCCCCATGTTGGCGTAGATTTCTTCTGGGTGCTCCGGTTTTCCCCACAGACCAAACACATGCGCTATAGGTAAACTGAATAAACTAAATTGTCCGTAGTGTGTGTGTGTGTGTGTGTGTGTGTATGTGTGTATGTGTGTGTGTGTGTGTGTGTGAATGAGTGTCTATGGGTGTTTCCCAGTACTAAGTTGCAGCTGTAACATATGCTGGAATAGTTGGCGGTTCATTCCGCTGTGGCGACCCCTGATAAATAAGAGACTAAGCTGAACGAAATTCAAAAAATGAATGAATTTGCATCTAATTCGCATCTTTGGATGGAAACAGAGCTAGTCTTGCTTATCGGCATTTATTAATAAGTAAATGATGTTTATTTTCATTGTGACAAACAGGAAACACCTCATATACTGCCCTCACACAGTTTTTTTTTTTTTATCTGAGGTCTATGATGAAGAACAGACGCCCACATGTGTGGCACTTGTATGAAATCTGAGAGTCTGCTATGAAGAGTCTTTTATAACACAAACACACATCCAAACACACACTTACAAACTACTCCACACCATTTTGTAGTATAAATAGTATAAGTAGTGCATTCATACTGAAAATGTAAAAATAAATAAATAAATAAGTGCACTTTAGATGCCAGAATGATACACATGTTCAACCATTAAAATAAAAAAGTGTGTAATGTTAAACACTTCACGTACACTGTGAAACATGCTGGGTTCTACACAATTCCTTCATGTTGATCCAACACAAATTTAAGTGGATCGAACATAAAACAGGGCGTCACGGTGGCAGTGTGGCCTCACAGAAAGAAGGGTGCTGGTTTGAGTCTCGGCTGGGCCAGTTGGCATTTCTGTATGGAGTTTGCGTGTTCTCTCCGTGTTCGCGTGGGTTTCCTCCGGGTGCTCCGGTTTCCCCTACAGTCCAAAGACATGCACTATAGGTGAACTGAATAAACTAAATTGGCTGTTGTGTATGAATGTGTATGAGTGAATGAGTGTGGGTGTTTTCCAGTACCAGGGTGCAGCTGAAAGGGCATCTGCTGTGTAAAACATATGCTGGAATAGTTGGCGGTTCATTCCGCTGTGGCGACCCCTGATGAATAAAGGGACTGAGCTAAAGAAAAATAACTAAACTTATGACATAAAAAAATTAAGTTGACCCAAAAAACGTTAAGAATTGTGTTGATTTTTACTCATTTTAAATAAGTAGTTACAACAAGTAGTAAAAGTCAAATTTTACTCAACGCTCACAGTTTTGTTCACATAGTGGAGAAGAGCAGAGCTATCGAAAGCTGGGGTTTGATTATTGATTTTGGATTGTGCAAACTAAATTCTCCTATGCGAGTGAGTATGTTGCTGCATCCCAACCATCACAAATAGCGCAGAAGACCTATTGAACCTATGGACTCAAGATTCTCACAGATATTGGTTAAGTTTGGTGAAGGAAAAATCATGGTTTGGGCTTACATCAGGGGCATCGCTAGACCCAATTTACTGTGGCACGTGCCCCAGCAAAAATCACCAGTGCCCCAATAACTGCTTTGAGATATGATTTACTTCATATGCAAGTGTATTTAAGAAGAACGATAATTCCGAAATAATTATATATATATATATATATATATATATATATATATATATATATATATATTACAGTTTAGTTAACTATTAACTATAGTATCTCATTTTAATGTGACACATTATTGTTTGCTTTTAATTTACAAAGCGATTTTAACCAAGTATGACAATATTAAGATCCTAAATTAGTTTATTACACTTAATCCTACTATTAGACGGTCTATTATGTTTTCTTTGTGTATGTGGACACGTGAATGAAGTCATAAGTGTTTTTACTTATTATTTTTATTCACATAATTTGAGTTCAGAAACTGCAGAGATGTTCAAATGATCATTATAATAGGCTAAATATGACTGAAATAATACTATAATACTAAAATGACTGAAATGGGAAACCATATTTGTGAAATTCAATAGGTGGCGATAATGCTCCTAAGGAGTTAGTTAGTTACCATATATGGTTTGCCTAGATTGTGTGTGCTGCATTGTGTGTGGTTCTGCGGGTCTGCAGCTGGATATATCTCAATTCATCACCATCGGAATCACCACAGCCACATAACGTGAGTACAATTCTATACGAGGATGCTTCAATCACACAATAGGAGTCCTGGTTTATGGACTTTAAATCTGTTTTAGATTTATTTAGATGTCCAAATCATCACAAATAGCGCAGAAGACCTATTGAACCTATGGACTCAAGATTCTCACAGATATTGGTTAAGTTTGGTGAAGGAAAAATCATGGTTTGGGCTTACATCAGGGGCATCGCTAGATCCAATTTACTGTGGCACGTGCCCCAGCAAAAATCACCAGTGCCCCAGTAAATGCTTTGAGATATGATTTACTTCATATGCAAGTGTATTTAATAAGAACGATAATTCCGAAATAAAGACGTTATTCCCTATGTGCTGCTGAACCAACGCTGGTGAAAGCAATGTAGTTTAATCAAAAAGCAAACCCACGCGCCTGACACACCACTCCTGCTGGACCCTGCTCTTCAAAAGATATTGTCCTTTAGCACCTTTGCACCAAGTTTGTTTGGGTGAAGGCCGTCTGATGTCAACAGTTGTTTTTGGTTCCAGAAGAGATTGAAGTTGTCAATAAAATTCAGTCCTTTCCTGTTACATGCTTTCTGCAGCCATACATTTAGACTAAGAAGCCGTGAAAATATTTGTCCCTCTTGCAGGGAGTGATCCACTGATGAACGGCTGTTTCCAACTGTTTCCAAGAGCTCACAGAAATCTCTCTTGAGCTAAGTAGGCAACTTGCTGCTCACGCGCAGCTCATGCGTTGTGAAACCGGCGTAACAGCCTGTTATGCAGAGGTGACGGCACACAGTGAGTTTTGCAAGTCGACAAAACTAAAGTTTAAAGAGCCCATATTATAGATGAAATAGGGTCATATGTAGGTTGTAAGGGTCTCCAACAACAGTCTAATATGCATGCAAGGTCAAACAACACTTTCACTGTCTTATAATCTGCCTTTATTTTTACCTAATTATCCCAGCGACTCCCATATGAATCGTTCAGTGATTCATTTGTTCCCAAACCCCTCCTCAGCGCGAAGCTAATCTGCGCTGATTGGACCGATGACAGCCTGCTGCAATTGGTCGACAGTGACAGGCTTCAGCACGAGACAGAGTGAAATGCCCAGCAGCTAATCAACAATATAAAAGTAGTCAGTGCATACACGCTTCATAGTGGATTTTGGCTGCCAGTGGGTGAATGTAAACACAGACGATGGACTAGAAAATACTGACGACTAACTATTTTATTGAGCAAAAAGTCCAAGAACTGGCGAGGAGATCTCCTAGCCTCCTAGTCACAGTCTTCTTGCTTTTTTCACACACACACACACACACACACCCACACGCACACACACACAGGGCCTGCGCGTCCATAGAGGAGCGGCTGAACAGAGAGGGCGCGGCGCTCAGTTATATCCGCGAATACCCGTGCGTTACACACACACACACACACACAGGGCCGGCGCGTCCATAGAGGAGCAGCTGAATTGAGGCGGTGCGGCGCTCATTTATATCCGCGAATACCCGTGTGTTACACACACGAGGAGACACACACACACACACACAGGGACGGCGCGTCCATAGAGGAGCGGCTGAATTGAGGCGGCGCGGCGCTCAGTTATATCCGCGAATACCCGTGCGTTACACACACGAGGAGACACACACACACACACACACACACATTACTTGACCGTTGCATGTGTGTAAACAGCTGACGATCCATAATCAAAGCGGCACGCGTCGCGTTTTTAACGTGGCTTTACACGCGATATGAGAATATAAAGAGTTAACCTGATACAGTACACGCGGTTACAAGTAACAAAACACAACTAAATACAGAATTTGCAAGATAGAGTAAACGAGGCAACAATTTTAATCGCACGTAGTTACACTTGTGAAATGGGGGAAGAAACTGATTCATGATCCACTGATCCATGTTCTGACAGTCTATACTGATCCTTCTTTTAACAAACTGAAGAAGTCTTCTTTGAAAGCATATAGTTTTCAGAAGCACTCAGAACTGCTCAAGGCTGGGCTATAATGCTGAGGTTTCCTCTTTAATTAGACTCAATAATATCCATCTGCACAGCGTGACTTCATTCGACTGGTGTCTGTCTGTGTGTGTGTGTGAGACTTTTTTTTCTGTTAGTGGGCGTGGCCGCAGGTTTCAAATCTCCCGGGTTTGCGAGCCCAACTACTTGTGTTTCGTAGCTGCGTCATCACGAAACACCTAATGACTCGTTATCAAGACGACTCGTTTGAAGCACTATGAGTCGACTCTTTTATAGATGAATCAATAGTTTTAAACACTGTACACTTACAGATTTAAGCCTTAGCAGGATATTTCACTTCACTTAGAGCTGTGTTACACACTACATGGAAGGGCATTTTCAAAAACCCATAATATGGGCTCTTTAAATAATATGCTGATGATCTTATACAAAGCATGCCTACTGATATATGGTTTTTGTATGAAGTAGAAAGGAGGGATGACGAGTCGGGGAGGTAAAACCTAATAAACCTATTTCTCTGCCTTGTGTCAAGTCTAAGACAACAGATAATTCCATAACACATATTTTTTTGTATTTTATAGTATTGTCTATAGAATTTAATTTAAATGAAATTAAATTACTTGGCATATCACTCCAGTTGTGTCTTAACATTGCTTTTCAGTTACATTTAGGAAATATGATCCGAGAGATCTGCAGAGTGGATGGCAACATCAACAGCCTGAGGTATCAAGACTTTTGTGCTGCCCATTACGTTACAAACCACAGGAGAGGGCAAATTCTTCAGCAGGATAGTGCTCCTCATACTTCAGCCTCCAAATCAAAGTTCCTGAAGGCAAAGAAGGTCAATGCGCTCTAGGATTGACCAGCCCAGTCTCCAGACATGAACATAATTGAGCATATCAGGAGTAAGATGAAGGAGGAGGCGTTGAAGATGAATCCAAAGAGTCTTGATGAACTCTGGGAGTCCTGCAAGAACGCTTTCTTTGCCATTCCAGATGACTTTATTAATCAGTGATTTGAGTCATTGCAGAGATGTATGGATGCAGTACTCCAAGCTCATGATGGAGTCAGACACAATATTCATTCTGTTTCCACTGCAGCATGACTTTATATTCTATACTGGACATTATTTCTGTTAAGTGACAAGACTTTTGTCTAAGCAAAGTCAGACCTTACTGTCCTAATTAAATCATTAAAAATTAAGCCATGATCATATTTTATTGTAGTAAAATGAGCGTAATCTAGAGGCCTTTACATATAAGCCACTTGTGATACCAAAGGATCAACTAGAAGTCAAAGTATTATTTGTTGTATCGGCGACAAGACTTTTGTGAGGTAGTGTATATATATATATATATATATATATATATATATATATATATATATATATATATATATATATATATATATATATATAGATTAAACTACACTTATCTTGCTGCTTCCTGTGCTTAGACAACATGTCTGAAAACTATTTATCATTGTCATAGTTTTTGTGTCTTGTTTGTTGAGTAGCACTGGTGGATTAGAAACGATGCCCTTGAGCTTTAAATCAAACAGCAGTGCGTATGTGTGTGTGTGTGTGTGTGTGTGTGTGCGTGTGTGTGTGTGTGAGTATGAGCTCATAAGACATTAGTCAGCATTAGTGTAACATTATTGTAATATGAATGTTTCTGCAGTGATGGGAGTTTGATTGATCATTTTTAAACACCTGCTCGAGCCCGCCCTGCACATTAATAAAGCCTGACATAATGATCAACATCAGCTCTGGCCACATACACACACACACACACACACGCATACAAAGAGCAGGTGCGATTCAACACAAACACACACCAATAAGCAGAGAAACAGCATGTTATGTGGTCTTCTGTAGATGCTAGAAGCATGCTGATACTCAATATATAATAATAATGAACAAGCTTAATACTGATATTGTGGGCAACTCAAAATACTGCGAAGAATTATTCATTATGTAAACATTTACAGTGCTTTTAAAGAATATTCAATCATTCTCTCAGAGAGAGAAAGAGAGACAGAGAGAGATGGGGTTTTACAGCTTTCATTTCCCCCCAGCAGTGGAATAGTAACTTTACAGCAGAGTGAAAGACTGCTGTATGTCAGTGAAAGACTGTGCAGGAAACTCACAAGCAGTGAATAGTGCACAGTTGTCTGCTCTTTATGTAGTTGGAGCATTTTAATAACTCCTCATTCGGCATAGTATTCTACCACGGCACAGTACATAGGAGATAAACGACATCAGTATGTAATAACCGGTTATGATCTATTTCTCATATTACCCATATGGCACCTGAGGGTGCTTTCACACTAGCACTTTTGGTCCGCACTTGGGTTCGTTTGACGTCAGAGTACAGTAGGTTTAGCTAGTGTGAACGTGTCTTCTGAACTCGGTTGTGCATGAACCATACCCGAGTCCGTCTGAAAGAGGTGGTGTGGGGTACAGTTTACGCAAACTCTGTACAACAAACTATCATTTTCATAACGTTCATTCATGTGTGTGTGTCTGTGTCTGTGTATGACGTGCTGTGCCTTGGTGACAAGTGGGACTGAGCCAGGGCAAGCACAGTGATAATGAAGAGAGAGTGGACCAAAGCTCATCAAATGATCTGTAATTAAAGGGGAAAAAAAGTAAAATAGAATAAACATATATTTTTATATAAGACACACATCTGATGCTTGTATTTGCACCAGCTCCACGTCCACAACCACACGCATTGGGTTAAATTAGGCTGTTCAGTCTTCGTGTTCAGCCCTTTACTTCCACTGTATCTGTTCAGCTGAGGGAACTGAACCAACCTCGTGACATCAGACACAGCAATATTCCAAGATGGCTGCGCCCTAGCTAAAAAAGCTATAGTAAAACATGCCGTTTTCTGCTAAATGGTTACATTAATCGAGTTTGTTTAAAGAGCTCCTAGGTTACCCCTTTTCCCAGATTTAATATAATTCTTTTGTTTCTCCAGAATGTGTCTGTAAAGTTTCAGCTCAAAACACCCATCAGATTATTTATTATACCTTTCAGATATTTTCTATTTTATAACTCTGCACACCAGGTGGCGTTTTTTTAGTACTGCGCCTTTAAGGCTAGTCCTCCCTGCGAGGGTTGAGCTGATAGACGATACCATCATCCATCGCCGATGGCCAATAGACAACACAATGCTGAGCCGGCATCGCCGATCCTCTACCCCACCCCCGTCGCAAACCTGCTCATGAAAAATACACGCTTAGGCCCGTAAACACAGATACGTCTTAGTTTTAAAATGCCATTATAGAACGAAAATGATCCACATCCACACTGTGTTTTACCTAGCATTTCTGAACAGCCCTCAGTCCGCTAAAAATACGCATCACGTGACCATACGCACACACACACACACTGTAATGTGCTCGTCTGAGCTCCAGAGTGCAGTGCACGCCGAACAGGTCATCAAGGATGTACCGCTGGATCGTGTCTCACTATAGTTGTTAAGCTTTAACTAATATTTAACTAATCTTGTCTCTATCTAACGACTCTTCGGTCTTTTGAATCTATCAAGTAATGTGTCACAGCGTCAGTACACTGCTTTAAACTTTCACTTTCACACTTGTACTTAGTAATTTTAGTGAAAACCTCAGATACTGCTGGTTGGTTCCTGTTGGTTGTGCACCTTTACCGACCAAGTTTGTGGACGCCATTATAACGCCACAGATCACTCTGCCTATTCATGCCAAAGTCCTGCGGAAAAAGTAATTAACAGGTGGTAATTTGTGTGTAACATCTTTATTTATTTATGATTTGGTTATGGGTAAAACAAAGAGCATGCGGGTCAGGTAGTTGAAATGGTAGGCATCACCCAACTCTACTCCCCGCCCACCGTTCCCATGTGTCTGTCAGCGTGCCTCAATCTCCTCCCTTAACTGCCTCAGACAACAGACAGACATGAGAGATGCAGATCTCAACGCTTGTGAGAAATACTACAGTAAGAACTTTACCAGTGAGTATTTGATGTGGAGTTGCAACGTTGAGTAACACACAATGTCGTTACAAAGTTCACACACACACACATACACACACACACACACACACACACACACACACACACACACACACACACACACACACACACACACACACACACAT
>NC_079449.1:5127282-5179782 GCF_903798145.1 Danio aesculapii | reverse complement strand
CATTTATTTTACTTACCCCACTGGTAGATTTGTTTTGCTTGTTTTAAAGGGCACCTATAATTACAATCGTCTGCCAAAACCGACCTCCGTAGACTACAGCGAATAGTCCGGACTGCTGAACAAATCACAGGCACAACCCTTCCTACACTTCAAGAACTGTACTCTTCCAGAGTGAGTAAAAGGGCTCGCAAAATCACTCTGGACGCCTCACACCCAGCACATTACCTGTTCGAACTGTTACCGTCTGGTCGGCGCTTCAGAGCACCAAGCACAAAAACAGCCAGACACAGGAAAAGTTTCTTTCCTCAGGCCGTCTACCTTATGAACAGTTAAATATTCCCCTACTGTGCAATAAATATGTGCAATACTTTCTCATACGCACTTGTACACAGCACCTTATATCAATATACAATGCAATACTTTCTACATTCGCACTTGTACACTTATAACCTGTATATTTATAACAATGTGTACATACAACTCAACATCCAGGTTTCTTGACTAACCGCATCTGTTTAATGTTTATCATTATTATTATTATTTTATTTTCTCAGATTTATTTTGTGTTGTCACTTGTCACTTTATGTACACTGGAAGCTTCTGAAGCCAAAACAAATTCCTTGTGTGTGTGAAGCACACTTGGCAATGATTCTGATTCTGATTCTTTTGTAAGCTGTTTGGACAGAACTGTGTGTAGTATAGTGTGTCCACTGTCATAGTGGAGTGATATAAACACAACAAGTCTCTTTTTTAAAACTTCCTGACGTTAAAACAGGATCCAAATCCCAGTGATTTTGAGGCCCACCGCAACATGATGTAGGAGTGCGGTTTTCCCTGCCCCTCTAATTGATTAGCAGGCGCCATGTTTGTATAATAACCTGTATATACATGTCCACAGAACATTTTTTTCTGGGTTTAAAAGATCTGTTCCAACTCTCTGTGATCAGCTGCACCTCAGTAATTAGCTTTATAAGTTTGTTTTTAAAACCCTGCAGCCCAAGACTGGTTACTCACTGAAGCTAAGCAGGGCTAAGCCTGGTCAGTACCTGGATCGGAGACCATGTGGGAAAAATGGGTTGCTGTTGGAAGTGGTGTTAGTTAGGCCAGCAGGGGGCGCTCAACCTGCGATCTGTGTGAGTCCTAATGCCTAATAAAAGTAAAGGAGACACCATAATGTCAGTGAGCGCCGTCTTTTGGATGAGACGTTAAACCGAGGTCCTGACTCTCTGTGGTCTTTAAAAATCCCTTGGCGCTTCTCGTAAAAGAATAGGGGTGTAACCCTGATGTCCTGGCCAAGCTCCCTCCATCGGCCCCTAACCATCATGGCCTCCCAATCATCCCCATCCACAGAATTTGCTCTATCACTGTCTCTTCACTCCACCAATAGCTGGTGTGTGGTGAGCGCACTAGCGCCATTGTCCTGTGGCTGCCGTCGCATCATCCAAGTGGATGCTGCACACTGGTGGTGGTGTGAAACACTTTGGATGTATGGCCATACACAATAAATGCGCTATATACAGTTGAAGTCAGAATTATTAGCCCCCCTGAATTTTTAGCCCCAATTTCTGTTTAACGGAGAGAAGATTTCTTCAACACATTTCTAAACATAATAGTCTTAATAACTCATGGTTTCCGCTACATTCTTTCTTCCATGGCAGGGCGCCACGCCAAAATTCATCCCGCCACGGCTAAATTACAGCTTCTCATTCAAATTTTTCTGTCGTTTTTTTTTTTATAGCAGGTGATGATCGCACCAAAATGTAATTAAAAGTTAAGTGAATTATAACAGCGCAATCTTTTTTGTTAACGTAGTAGTGTTGTGCGTCATTTCTTTAACCTGTTAAGGTTATGTGCTGACTGATTGACTGGCTGACTCACAGGTGCATGATGTGTGAAGCCAGTAAACACGACATATAGCTGTTTCACTTTACTTCAGGACGCATTAATACCGCTCTCCAGGTCTATTGGAGACATTCATAAATATTTCTAAAAAATATCCCATAAATATAAAAAAAAAATTCTAATAAATGTTGGAGACATACTTGTTATATAAACGCACTAAAACACACTTCAGCAGTGTTTATTTGAGAGCGCACAAGAAGATCTGCGCTTGAGCAGCGTATATTTGAGTGTGCGTGCAAGACGTTTTGTGCACGAGCAGAGGAAATCAGCGCGCAAGCAAAAAGATTCGCATGTTCATAGGCTATTACATAAATGCGATCTCGACTTGTTAGACTGCGCTCACGACATTTGTCATTAAATTAGCACCACAGGTAGTTGGTAGATCTGTGTAAAAAAAGCCTGCCGCCACAGCTGGAAAAAATCGTAGAGGAAACACTGTAACTCATTTCTAATAACTGATTTATTTGATCTATATTATAATGACAGTAAATAATATTTGACTAGATATTTTTCAAGACACTTTAAAGTGAAATTTAAAGGCTTAACTAGGTTAATTAGGTTAACTAGGCAGGTTAGGGTAATTAGAGAAGTTATTGTATAATAAGGGTTTTTTCTGTAGACTATCGAAAAAATATATAGCTTTAAAGGGGCTAATAATTTTAACCTTAAAATGGTTCAAAAAAAAATTAAAAACTGCTTTAATTTTAGCTGAAATAAAACAAACAAGACTTTCTCCAGAAGAAAAAATATTAACAGACATACTGTGAACATTTCCTTGCTTTGTTTAGAAATATTTAAAAAAAAATTAAAAAAGTTCAAAGGGGGGCTAATTAATCTGACTTCAGATGTAAATACACATTACTCACTAACTTACTTACTTAAACCAGAGCAGGTTTGCAATAAAGACAGTAAAATTGCTGTAATTCTTAACCGCTATAATCACCACGGCTGCATGGTGCCAGTAAATGTGCATATATGTATGTGTGTGTGTGTGTGTGTGTGTGTGTGTGTGTGTGTGTGTGTACTGCAAACGGCAAATTTGTGTGTCTCATCATTACAGAAAGACTTGAAAATTCTCCACCACAAATACATCAAATAAACTTACTTGCTATTTTTGACCAGTGACCGTATCTCAGCTGCATTTGACTCTGTCTCTATCAGTAGCTGTGTTTCCATCCAAAATTGCGAATTAACTTTATGAGCAAAACTGGATTATCGCATAAAAGATGTGCAAATAAAGCAGTGTTTCCATCCAAGTGAAAATCGTCACTTGCTGATTATCTGATGCCAAATATCAACAGTAAAAACAGAATTTGCTGCAGTAGGAGAAGCTGCGTCAATCTTTTCTTCATTTAATAAATGACTTGCACCTTAGAAGACAATCCTGACATGCATTTGAAGGGGTGAGACGCGGAGCACAGACACTCTTGGTAATTCTGGAGGTCATTAATAATATAATAACACTAATACAAAAATGGTTCAGGCGTTTCAGAATGACCAAAACAACAGTTCAGATGTTTTACAGTGTGTTCAGCCTGCTGGTCTGTCTATTTACACACATTTTAATCATCACATGATCTCTGATAACAAAATCACATCACTTTTTTAATGTGCATGTTGGAATTTCTTCGGTAAAAGTGTTTCCATCGTAGTTTATGCGCATCTTTTTAAATAAAAAGTTTATCCCACTCAGTTATACGCATGTTTTTTAATGCATATTTTCAAAATGTATACGCATCTTGGCGTTTCCATCAACCATTTTTTTTGCTCATATCAAAAATGCAAATATAAATAAATGGACGGAAATGTAGCTACTGACTGCTGTTTATCTGCTGTAACTCAGTAGAAACAGACACGCACGTGTGAACAGTGGGCGGGAAGAAAGAGCTCATTTGCATTTAAAGCTGCAGGCTACAAAAACAGCTACACTGTACTCAGTATTTTGAGCTGAATCTTTACAGACACACTCTGGAGACATTAAAGGGTTATCTTACATCTTGTAAAAGTGGTAAAACAGGTGCCCTCCCTGCTGAAAAATCCAGCTTAAACCAGCCTAGGCTGGTTGGCTGGTTTTAGCTGGTTGACCAGCCTGGTTTTAGAGGGTTTTTGGCCATTTCCAGGCTGGAAAATGACCAGCTAAATCCAGCTAAAACCAGCTTGACCAGCCTGGTTTAAGTTGGACATAGCTGGTTTTGGCTGGGCTCCCAGCCTGGCTAGGTGGTCAAGCTGGTTTTACCTGGTCATTTTCCAGCCTGACCAGCTAAGACCAGGCTGGAAATGGCTGGAAATCAGCCTGGAAATTGATAAAATCCCTCTAAAACCCTAGCCTAGGCTGGTTTAAGCTGTTTTTTCAGTAGGGCTTTAAGAAAAAACTCACTTCATTTTGACTTATTAATTCTAAAAAATTAAATTATATTGTTTTTACTTGTCCAGAAAAAGCTTCTTGACTTAAGAATGTTTAGATATTTGGACTAGAAACAAGACAAAAACTCTATGTAAGTAATTATGTATTTAAATAAGTAAATAAATAGTTATAAATAATTAATAACTATTTATTTATTTATTTCAAATAAGCTGAAACAACTTATTTCTTGAGATTTTTGGGGGGACAACTTAATAGTTTTATGTCCAATCCACTTAGATTTGTTAAATGAACTTCATTGATTTGTGTTGGGACAGCCTGAATGAATGGTGTGGAACCCTGCGTTTGTTTTTACAGTGAAGCTTTAGTGAAGAGATGAATGTGCTTGTGTTTGCTAGTCTCAGATTTGTTTTCTTCAAGAGCGGTGTTGCTTTAATCAGTGTTAAAGTGTTGTTTATTGATCAGGGGTTTGAGAATTGATCAGTATTGATCTGAAAAGCGGCCACACAGAGAGAAACATGCTGAGAAAGAGCAGGAGGGACGCTCAGGCTGGGTTAACATTTGCAGTTTTGCTTCTCTCAGTTCATTTTGTCTGGGGCACAAAATAAAATAAAAATACATTTAGTCCTGGCTCTCTTTGTATTTGCAGTGCCCTATTTAAAATCTCTACAAAAAAAACCCCTAAAAAACCTAAAGATACAAAACAAAGGTATACTTTGTGATCACATTTAAACATCCATAAACAATGCTGTGAGCCATTATGGTGGAATATCTTACAAAATGTTTTCTCACAAAGCCGCATAGAAATATCATATTTGGCAATGCACATTACATATTTGACATATACACTCACTGGCCACTTTATTAGGTACACCTTACTTGTACAAAGTTGGACCCCTTTTTGCCTTCAAAACTGCGTTAATCCTTCGTGGCAAAGATTCAACAAGGTACTGGAAATATTCCTCAGAGATTTTGCTCCATATTGACATCATAGCATCACGCAGTTGCTGCAGATTTGTTGGCTGCACATCCATGATATGAACCTCCTGTTCCACCACATCCCAAAGGTGCTCTGTTGGATTGAGTTCTGGTGATTGTGGAGGCCATTTGAGTACAGTGAACTCATTGTCATGTTCAAGAAACCAGTCTGAGATGATTCAAGCTTTATGACATGGTGTGTTATCCTGCTGGAAGTAGCCATCAGAAGATGAGCACACTGTGGTACTAAAGGGATGGACATGGTCAGCAACAATACTCAGGTAGGCTGTGGTGTTGACACAATGCTCAAATGGTACTAATGGGCCTAAAGTGTGCCAAGAAAGTATCCCCCACACCATTACACCACCACCACCAGCCTGAACTGTTGGTACAAGGCATGATAGATCCATGCTTTCATGTTGTTGACGCCAAATTCTGACCCTACCATCCAAATGTTGCAGCAGAATTTGAGACTCGTCAGACCAGGCAACGTTTCTCCAATCTTCTATTGTCCTCTTTTGGTGAGCCTGTGTGAATTGTAGCCTCAGTTTCCTGTTCTTAGCTGACAGGAGTGGCACCCGGTGTGGTCTTCTGCTGCTGTAGCCCATCCGCCTCAAGGTTGGACACGTTGTGTGTTCAGAGATGCTCTGCTGCCCACCTCTGTTGTAACGAGTGCTTATTTGAGTTACTGTTGCCTTTCTATCAGCTGGAACTAGTCTGGCCATTCTCCTCTGACCTCTGGCATCAACAAGGCATTTGCGCCCACAGAACTGCCGCTCGCTGGATATTTTCTCTTTTTCAGACCATTCTCTGTAAACCCTAGAGATGGCTGTGCATGAAAATCCCAGTAGATCAGCAGTTTCTGAAATACTCTGGCACCAACAACCATGCCACATTCAAAGTCACTTAAATCCCCTTTCTTCCCCATTCTGATGCTCGGTTTGAACTGCAGCAGATCGACCACATGCCTAAATGATTAGAAATTTGCGTTACGAGCAGTTGGACAGGGGTACCTAATATATTGGCCAGTGAGTGTAAATGTTCATGTTTGAATTTCACATATGTGACCCTTGGACCACAAAACCAGTCATAAGTGTACATTTTTTGGGAGGAAATTGCAATGTACTGTATGCATTATCTGAAGGATGAAGAACTTTCCACTGATGTGTACTTTTGTTTGGACAATATTTGATCCAAAATAATGAGAAAATTACTTTCAAATGTGTACATTCACTCATTAATTTGCTTTTGGGCTTAGTCCCTTTATTAATCAGGGGTCGCCACAGCGGAATGAACCGCCAACTTATCCAGGAGCACAAGTTGCAGCTGGAGCACATGAAGGAAACCTACGTGAACACGGGGAGAACATGCAAACTCCACACGATAACTGACCCCGCCGAGGCTTGAACCAGCAACCTTCTTGCGGTGAGGCTAGAGCGCTACCCACTGCGCCACCATGCTGCCCTCAAATTTATCCAAATACTGTTAAATTTGTTCTTAGCGATGCATATTACTAATCAAAACAATTACTGTGCATGTGTACATATTTGTGTGTGTGCACGTGTTTGCGTATGTACAAGTGTGCGAGTGTGTGTTTGAATGTGTATGAGTGTGTGTGTCATGCTGTGAATCATATTCATGAGGTCAAAATTTCATACTGTGTCCATCTGCGCACAAACACATTCACACACACACACACAAATATGACAGGACAGAAAAACAGACCCAATTGCATTATACTGATGGCTACACACACACACACACACACACACACACACACACACACACACACACACATATTTTTAAGTTTGGCAGACAGATTACTGGAGGGTGCTGGCAATCAGAAACACACACACATACACACACACACCAAACAACTGACATTTACACACACGCAGCACTGACCCACAGGGTTTCTCACACTGAAATGTTCCTGTCACTTTGATTGGCAGGTCAGGAAAGTTTGAGGCTGTGGACATTCACACCATCACTCAACACTTTCTGTCTGTCTTCCTCCATTACAGAGAAATAGAAATCTCTAATAAACTTCACCTCATCTCATCTGAAGCATTGGGAATTGATTCGGTTGAATGAATCAAAACATTCAAATGATTGGTAAAAGATTCCACAGAGTTCATACAGTAATTGCTGCCTGTACACTCGCTTCACCACTACACCTGCTCACTGGTGCAAATACTATAAGACTAAACGATACTCCTATGAAATTTTAATTACTTTTCAAATATTAACCAATGGAAAGCATGGTGGCTCAGCGGTTAGCACTGTGGCCTCACAGCAAGAAGGTCGCTGGTTCGAGTCCCAGCTGTGTCATTTGGCATGCATTTGCATGTTCTCCCCGTGTTGGCATGCGTTTCGGGTGCTCCGGTTTCCCCTACAGTCCAAACACATACGCTATAGGTGAATTGAATAAACTAAATTGGCCGCAGTGTATGAGTATGTGTGTGAATGTGAGTGTGTATGGGTGTTTCCCAGTACTGGGTTGCAGCTGGAACATATGCCGGAATAGCTGTTCATTCTACAGTGGTGACCACTGATAAATGAGGGACTAAGCTGAAGGATAATGAAGAAACGAAGGATTATTTACCAAGTGGCGTCCAACGATTGTGTGGAACCCAACATGTTTTCCAGTGTATGGAGAGATTGTACAGTTGTTCACATTGACCAAAACAGAAAGCGTTTAGGAAGCATTTTCCACAATCACAAGCTACATTTGCATCCATCTATTTTTATGTGCATTTTGGATATGATATTAAAAAAAACGATTGATTGAAACGCCGAGATGTGCATATCTTTTGAAAATGCGCATAAAATAAAACAAGCGCATAATTGAGTAGGTCAAACTTTTTATTTAATAAGAAAAGATGCGCACAAACTATGATGGAAACACTTTTACTGAACAAATTTCAGCATGCGTATTAAAAAAGGTCATGTGATTTCGAAATTGTCACGGTCACACAATCAAGACAAGGATGGTTCTCTTTTCATTAACGTATTCAAACACACAGTGGATTGATAGTGGATCCGTGGATCCGCTTAAATGATTCAAGATGATTTGGCAGATCCTGGATCTTTTAATATTGATAACTGATCTCTGGCTGAAGCGGCGGTCACACTAGAGTTTGATAACTCTGTCGTACGGCACTGCGAAAAGGGGCGGGATTAAACAAGACGATTAGACATTAAAAAAGCAAGTGATTGCTCCATGTTTTAAATTTCTGTTCAGAGAGGTCATTTTTTGATCCTCGATTGGTCTCACGCAGTCAAGTGATGCGATTTCGCAGGTCAGAGTTCACCAAGCTTGAACTTTGCACTGCAGCGACTTGTGAAACTTGACGCAAGACCTTGCGTTTCCAGTCGGATGCATTCGTGTGTGTGTATGAATGGAAGTCTATGGGGAATGGAAGTCCAGTGTGATCGCAGCTTAATTTGGTTCTTCAAACAAGTTCACAAATCAGATTAAAATGTCTGGATGAACTGATCTGAGATCGCTGCGTGTGTTGTGAAGAGCTGATCTATCGATTCTCAAAATCATGATCAGCAATGCAACAACTGGCTGACGACACAGCAGCGTGATGACATCATCTGATTAATATTTAATTATCCAAGTGATATTTAATTATCCTTTGGTGAAGGAAAAATCATGGTTTGAGGTTATATTCAGTATGGGGCGTATGAGAGATCTGCAGAGTGGATGGCAACATCAACAGCCTGAGATTCAGTTGAAGTCAGAATTATTAGCCCCCCTTTGATTTATTTGTATTTTTTTTATATTTCCCAAATGATGTTTAACAGAGCAAGGAAATTTTTACAGTATGTCTGGTAATATTTTTTCTTCTGGAGAAAGTCTGATTTGTTTTATTTAGGCAAGAAAAAAAGCCGTTTTCAATTTTTTAAAAACATTTTATGGTCAAAATTATTAGCCCCTTTCAGCTGTATTTTTTTTCGATAGTCTACAGAACAAACAATCATTATACAATAACTTGCCTAATTCCCCTAACCTGCCTAGTTAACCTAATTAACCTAGTTAAGCCTTTAAATGTCATTTTAAGCTGTATAGAAGTGTCTTGAAGAATATCTAATTAAATATTATTTACTGTCATCATGACAAAGATAAATAAATCAGTTATTAGAAATGAGTTATTAAAACTATTATGTTTAGAAATCGCTCTGTTAAACAGAAATAGTGGAAAAAAAATAAACAGGGGGCTAATAATTCAGGGTGGCTAATAATTCTTACTTCAACTGTATCAAGGCATTTGTGCAGCCCATTACATTACAAACCACAGGAGAGGGCAAATTCTTCAGCAGGATAGCGCTCCTTCTCATACTTCAGCCTCCACATCAAAGTTCCTGAAAGCAAAGAAGGTCAAGGTGCTGCAGGATTGGCCATCCCAGTCACCAGACATGAACATTATTGAGAATGTCCTTTATTGTCCTAATTAAATAATTAAAATTCAAGGAATGATCATATTTAATGATTAAATAAGTGTAAACTAGCCACTTACTGTAGCCACTAAGCCACTTCTGATACCAAATAATCAACTAGAAGTCAAGTTATTATTTTTTGATCCTTAAACTTGGAGAGGTGACAAGACTTTAGTAAGGTAGTGTATACTAGACTGTACTATAGTATGGTTCAAAAACACTACAGTAATTACTTGTCTTTTTTCAATGTGTGCTGTGTAAAACCCCTCCTGTCACCTTTATATTTAAGACTGCAGATGTGATTTTAGTTTTCTCCAGGTGCAGTGATTTGCACACACACACTCACTGCAGACAGCTGTACCTGTGCTGTTCTGTTTGTGAAAGTTTGCGGCGCATTGAGAATCCCGGAGGCAGAGTGAGATATTCATGCTAATTCCCGAAGCCTCGCTTTAAACTCTCTCTCAGCCTGTTCTCATCCCGCTCTGGCTGGATCTGAGGCTGGCGAGGGGGATGCTGTTGGTGTGGGTGACAATTCTGTTGCTATGGCAACAAGCCTTGGAAGGGTATTGGTTCCAATTTTGTTCCGTCTCCAAGAGCAACACACTGGCGGAATGAGAGAAAGGGATACAGCTCTGTCGAAACACACACATGCTGTGTCTCAATACTACGTCCTAAAAGTGTGGACTTTATTTGTGAAGAAAATGTACATCCTTTTTAATGTATAACAAGAGGTTGCAAGCTTTGGGATGCACTACTACTGTTATGTTGCTTGGTTATGTGTGTGTCTGTCAATCATCTTGACACATCATTCATATTTTATTTATTCATTCATTTTCTTTTCAGCTTAGTCCCTTTATTAATCAGGCGTCGCCACAGCGGAATGAACCGCCAACTTATCCAGTATATGTTTTACGCAGCGGATGCCCTTTCAGCTGCAACCCAACACTGCAAAACACCCATACACACTCATTTACACACATAAACTAGGGCCCATTTAGTATATTTAATTCACCTATAGCGCATGTGTTTGGACTGTGGGGGAAACTGGAGCACCCGGAGGAAACCCACGCCAACACAGGGAGAACATGCAAACTCCACACAGAAATGCCAACTGATCCAGCCGGGACTCGAACCATCGACCTTCTTGCTGTGAGGCGATCGAACTCTCCTCAGGTGTTTACATAATTATGCATTCAGAAGTTTAATGTCCAAACATGTCTTTATATAAGCTCACATTGTTGCTGCTGATGAAATATAATATGCAGAAAATGTGATTTAAATATTTCCAGTGTAGGTCAGATATGAATTAACAGTCATTCAAACATTTTTACCAAAGCCTCTCCACTTAATCTTCTGTGTCAGCCATGTTTGTAGTTTGTTAACACTTTTGACCTGTGCTTGTAGTTCTCATTTATTTTGTGTATTTGTTTCACAGCAATGCACAGTGGACACTATCTGGCAAAAGTCTTGTTGTAGATCCCAGTTGTAAGAGCAACAAATAATAACTTGACTTCTAGGTGATCATTTATTAAAGTGGCAGAAGGTCGAACTGCATCCCAATCATTACAAATACTGCATAAGGCCAACTGGAACCCACATGGACCCAAGATTCTCACAGAAATCAGTCAAGTTTGGTGAAGGAAAATTCATGGTTTGGGGTTACATTCAGTATGGGAATGAGTGGATGGCAACATCAACAGCCTGAGGTCTCAAGACATTTGTGCTGCCCATTACATTACAAACCACAGGAGAGGGCAAATTCTTCAGCAGGATAGCGCTCCTCCTCATACTTCAGCCTCCACATCAAAGATCCTGAAGGCAAAGAAGGTCAAGGTGCTCCAGAATTGGCCAGCCCAGTCACCAGACATGAACATTATTGAGCATGTCTGGGGTAAGATGAAGGAGGAGGCATTGAAGATGAATCCAAAGACTCTTGATGAACTCTGGGAGTCCTGCAATAACGCTTTCTTTGCCATTCCAGATGACTTTATTAATCAGTGATTTGAGTCATTGCAGAGATGTATGGATGCAGTCCTCCAAGCTCATGATGGAGTCAGACACAATATTCATTCTGTTTCCACTGCAGCATCACTTTATATTCTATACTGGACATTATTTCTGTTCAGTGACAAGACTTTTGTCTAAGCAGAGTCAGACCTTACTGTCCTAATTAAAGAATTAAAAATCAAGGCCTGATCATATTTTATTGTGGTAAAATAAGCGTAATCTAGAGGCCTTTGCCTTTCATATAAACCACTTCTGATACCAAATGATCAACTAGAAGTCAAGTTATTATTTATTGTTCCTAAAACTTGGATAGATGACAAGACTTTTGTCAGGTAGCGTACATTAGTCAATGTTCCCCAAATTAGCCCAAAGACGAGTTTTCATTGGTGGTCCTTGGGCTAATTTGGGTACATTTACATTCTTGGGGAACATTAATTAATGTGCATTGTCTCTTGCTGTGAACAAAATTAATCAATTAATTAAATAAATTAGAATTACAAACACAGTGTTAACAAAATACAAACACGGCCGACACAGAATTCATATCCAACGTGCAATGTATTGTGGGAAATATTCACCATTAAAGCATGCACTTCAATAATAATTCTATTTTTGTCCTCCCACTCCTTCCCCTTGGCCCTAAAAACCTAGTGTTAAAGGGAAGGGCTTCAAAATTTACCCCTAAGAAATAGGACAGCACTACAGCACCTGCACACATCATCATATGTCATCGTGATCTCTTGCTTCATATGAGATCAGACGATCACGACTGCTGTAGTTATTCTAGTTGTTATTTTTTGGAGTTTATCTTCAGGAATTCACTAAATGCATATATTATGATACCATAACGATATAATCTGGCAATAAGATCGTAACTATACTGCGCATATACACAGTGGCCATATTCATCTATGTAAACACACAAAACAACATTAACATTATAGCAGACACTGTAAAAAGCTCATTGACAGCCACTAGACTTTTCTGACAGGGTATTCGAGTGTCATCGAGTGTCAGAATGTTGTGGGACTGCTGTACAGGAGTTATTATTATGAACTATAGATATAATTATATCTATTTTAGCGTTTTTCTTTAAAGCCTGACGATAAAACATGAACGAAAAAGAAACACATTTGTGCATCTCCTTACTTCCGGATGCAGCTATCCTGCCATTGTGGCTGGTGTATTATGGGAAATTTTTGTACCCCTTGGTTTGAAGTGTGATCCTGAAAAATCTCTCTTTCAAGGGCTCTCTAGCCCTTCCCCTTAGCCCTACGCCTTCAACCCAAAGAGAACTGAGACACCCCTACCCCTTCACGTGAACAAAAACGAGGGGTAGAGGTAAGGGGAAGGGCTGAGGGGTAGAATTGGGATTGTGTTCAAAACTCAGGGTAACTCATGGACACTCATTTCAACATACTATGTGTAAGTGCTGTTATCAAGCATTTTGCATAATTGCACATTTATTTACATATTTGTTTTATATTTCACTCTTTAGTGATTTAAGGTTATAATATTTTGGATTCATTTGGCTGAAGTGTATTTATAAATGTAAATGTGTTGGAAGGTTTAAATGTATTATTTCATTTGTTGTATTTTAAGACATTTAATATAGAAACGTGTCACTTTAAGGAAATGACGTGTAATGTGAGTGACTTGTTTATGAATCGCCGGATAAACGGACGATGAACAGACGCACGTCAATGCTGTGTAAAGTTACATGTGTTTAAGGAGCTTAAAGTTGCTGCTGTCATAAGTCAAAAAGGACCGTGAAGAAGACTTTATTAAACCAAGGACCCTTTTTTCATGACAAGCGACCAACGAGGTATTTGTTTTGCTTAATGTATTAGATAATCGTGGTTTGTATAATTTCTTATACGTTTGTACTGTGTTCATTTACTAATACAGTTCTCACGGCGTAATGCGCAAAGCACATTATGGACGACCTTAAATAAACGCCCGTTCTGGAGAAACAACCTGTGTCTGTGTTGTTATGAAGAGAGTTACACTATGATTTGGGACATAATAGTTGAATTTTCGAAAACTATTTAGGCTGGAAATTGCAAATTGAGTCTCAGCAACACACACACACACACTCAGAGCATCATTAATCAGTTATCATTGGGTGTGTGTGTGTTTGGGGTGGATAAATGCTGTGGGCAGGACAGGGCTAATGTGTGTCACAGGGGCCATAGAGATCAGTGTGTTGAGAGTTGAGCGAGACGGGTCCATTAACACTGACTCCGCTTCATCTCTGTAAACCCTGCAGGCTGCTTGTGGCGGGAATGAGGAGAGGGCAGATGTTGCCAATGTGTGCCAGATTCTCCAGAAAGAGCCTATAAGAGGATCAGGGATATTCCTACTGCCACATGTTTGCAATCCTACAAGCCCTGTCCACTTAAAGTCACCGGTCTGACATGACAACACACATTAGACTATTAGAAATTAGTAAATAAAGGTGGCAGAGAATTCAAATCTGGGTATACATACAGTTAAAGTCACAATTATTCGTCCTCTTGTGATTTTTTTGTTTGTTTTTGAACATTTCCTAAATGATGTTTAACAGAGCAAGGAATTTTTCACAGTATTTCCTGTAATATTTTTTTCTTCTGCAGAAAATCTTAATTGTTTTATTACAGCTAGAATAAAAGCTGTTTTTAATTGCTTAAATAACATTTTAATGTTGATATTATTAGCCCCAATAAGCATTATTTTTTTGAATTTCTACAGAACAAACCAAACTTGCATTATTACCCTAACATTTTAACCCAGTTAAGCATGTAAATGTCACTTTAAGCTGAATACTAGTGTCTTGAAAAATATCTAGTCAAATATTATGTACTGTCATCATGGCTAACATAAAAGAAATCAGTTATTAGAGAGGAGTTATTGAAACTATTACGTTTAGAAATGTGTTGACGTTTTGGTCATGTTCAAGCTCTTAATATAATCATCACTCCTGACCCTCTGACTGCCCTTTTTGGTTATCTTCCAACCCCAACTACACAAACATCAACACGCCGCGTCATTGCCTTTACCACCTTGCTCGCCAGGCGCTTTTCCCCCCTTAAATGGAAACATGTGTCCCCTCCATCATCAGAACACTGGATTAAAGAGGTTCTACATTGCATCTATCTTAAGAAACTGAGACATTGTTTTAAAGGATCACTGAACTCCTTTAACAAAACATGGAACCCTATACTGTCTGTCAATGAGAACCTTAACATTTCATGACCTGCTGACTAGAGTTTCAAAAGGGAGAGACTTTTAGTGTTTACTTTACATTTTCTTCTTCTATTTTTACCCTTATATTTATTATATATTTTTATTAATTAATCAATCAAAATATTTATTTATTTATTATTTTTTCAGTTGGTTTATTATTTATTTATCTATGTCTTGATTCATCTTTTCGTACTTATTGAAGACCTCAGAAAATAGGCAGGAGAGGGATATGGGAGGGATGGTACACTGAAAAAAACAACCCAGGCTCATTCTGAGAATGTAGTCCCGGGGACGTTTCTGAAGACCGCGAAATACGTAGCCGGGGGTACGTATGGCTGCATTTCATTTTTTAAGCGAACGCTGCGGGGCGGTGTGACGCCGTTCCCTTCGGCGCTTGCCGGCCGCTCGCCTCCGTATGGAGGGCTTTCCCGCTGCAACCAGTTTGTCCGGTTAGCTCTTCGTGTACTCTGGCGGACTCGAGGCGCAGAGAGGGGCTGACCAC
Source organism: Danio aesculapii (assembly GCF_903798145.1). Lineage (NCBI taxonomy): Eukaryota > Metazoa > Chordata > Actinopteri > Cypriniformes > Danionidae > Danio > Danio aesculapii. The sequence goes on along the minus strand of NC_079449.1, from coordinate 5,164,360 downwards.
GACGACGACCGGGTTCGAGTCCGGGGAAGAGCGGTTCCAGAAATCAGGTAAGAAAACAAAAACAAAATCCAAAAAATGAAGCGAACAAGTTCGTCACAGCGTGAGAATGTGGTCAAAATCCGAAAACGTGGTAAAAATCAGACGAGGGCTTTTCTTTTTCTGGACGGCTTTTGTGAATCGTCGTTGGTTGGGTTTAGGGATGGAGGAAGGTGGGTCAGCCGATTGGCCGATCGCACGGTCAATCATTCTGTCATCCAGGCAGACAGGCGGAAGGTCGTTCGACAGCGGCCTCTAGCGGGTTTACGCGAGAACGGCGCGGGAAAAAAGCGCGCACAGCGGCCTCTCGCGGACTCATGAAAACAAAAACTGCAAAAATACGTACCTTCCGGGACGTATTTCGCGGTCTCCAGAAACGTCCCCGGGACTCGGTCTCAGAATGAGCCTGGGTTGGAAAAAAATTATTCAAAGATGATTCCTTGGATTTACTCAATTTTTTTACGTTAAGTGGTTGTAAACAATTTATTTGGGCTGAATTTAAACAAACAAATTAAGTTGAACATTATTAAATTTAATTTGTTTGTTTAAATTCAACACAAATGAATTGTTTGCAACAGTTTTGCATGCAACACTTTTTTCAGTGTACGTAGAAGGGGTAAAAAAGTGTAAGTTTGATTCAAGAGTTCTACAGGTTTCTTGTTTTTGTTGCTATATATTTCATGCTATCTCTTTGCTGATAGGACCTTCTACTTTTCATATACATTTATAAGTTTGTATATTATCTTGAAAAAATGCAAAAAAAAAAAAATTGAAAATAGAAAAATCTTCTGTGTTGCCAAAAATCTTCTTTCCGTTAATCAGAAATTGGTAAAAAAATATACAGGGGGGCTAATAATTCAGGAGGGAATATGTAGATGTAGATGTAGGCATAGCTGAATAATAAGAGTTTGGTACAAGGAAATGACATACCGTGAGTCTCACACACCAATGTTTCTCAGGCTACGTCTACACTAAATCATATACGTTTGAAAATGTGTTTACAATTCTTTCTGTCATCCACACTAAAACGTCTGAAAACACTTTTGTTGGTGTACTGCGATTGCGCACAGATGTAAGATGCTTTTAATAGCCCATATCCATCTGTCATTTATTTACTTTCCATCTTTTTGAAACGTTGCAGCAAAATGTCGTAACTTTCATCTGCTTCCGCCACTGAACAACAGCTCCCATTAAACAAAGATTCAAAACATGTAAAAAACATTCATCTTTAATCAAGCTGTCAAAACAGACAGCATTCAAAACATCTGCCTTACAATGTCATCTGAATTGGTCACATGACTAAAATGCTTCATCATTTTCGTAAGCCAGCATTTACACAGTCCACACTGCAACATGAAAGCGGCATTTTCAAACGTAACCACTTTATTTCAAAACGAAACGTTTTTGTTTCCTAAAAACACCATCTCAGTGTGGACAGAAGGCTAAAATGGAGAGAAAAATATGCTTTGTATGAAAACAAAAACATATTAGTGTGGACAACTTGTGAGTGTCAAATTGTGATGAAAAGCAGGACTATCATACCAAAACACTGACATGTTGCACATGGAATTATTAACATGCACACAACAGACAGTGTTTCATTGGCCATAATGCATCTTCTGAAATCTTTTTTTCTGATTTTTTAATTTATCCAAGCTTGTACAATATTTACTATTTACGTAGGACTCTTATTTTGAAAACAGGACAGGCTTTAAGGAGTAAAGGAGCAGTTCTGTGAGTGTGAAGCATAACTGACCACGTGAACACAAAATACAGGATATACAGATTATGAATGTATTTAGCACCACCCTGGTCTTTTTAAGGCTCTCTTTTATTAGTTTAACATGTATATTGTGAAATTTGACATGTATGTTTGTAATAAGGCAACAAACGCATGTAAACTATTGAGAATTGAGAAAAAAACTCTAAATTAATTGTGTTTTTCCGTAAGACAAGCAAAATAATCTCTAGGTGCTTACTTCACTTGCAAGATTTGCTTGAGCTTATTTTGGTAACACTTTATTTTGATGGTCCATTTGAGTATTAGTAGACTTTCTGCTTAATATCTGTTGATACAGACATAAAACAGACATTTAACTGACTATAAGAAACTTTGCAAGTACATGTCAACTTACACTAACCCTAAACCTAACCCTAACCCCAACCTAACAGTCTACTTATAATCTAATGAGAATTAGTTGCAATGTAATTTAAATTCAACAAACAGACCATTAAAATAAAGTGTGACCCTTATTATCTATCTGAAAATTATCATTTATTTAGCGCCACTCTGAAGAGCTCTGTTTAAGGCTCTCTTTTATTAGTTCTACATGTATATAGTGAAAGTTGCCACGTATGTTTGTAATGAGGCAACAAACACATGTGCACGTTTATAATGAGGCAACAAACACATGTGCACGTTTGTAATGAGGCAACAAACACGTGCTCATTTGTAATGAGGCAACAAACACATCTGCACGTTTGTAATGAGGCAACACACACATGTAAACTACTTAGTATTGAGAAAAAAAACTCTAAATTAATTGCGTTTTTCCTTAAGACATCTAAATAATCTGCCAGTGGGGTGAGCATAAATATTTGTTTTTAGATTATTGAGTGAGCTTACTTCACTGGCAAGATTTGCTTGGACTTATTTTTATCTGCAAATTATATTTTATTTAGTGTCACTCTGAAGAGGTCTGTTTAAGACTCTCTTTTATTAGTTTAACGTGTATATTGTGAAATTTGACATGTATGTTTGTAACGAGGCAACAAACACATGTGCACGTTTGTAATGAGGCAACAAACACATGTAAACTACTTAGTATTGAAAAAAAAAAGTCTAAATTAATTGTGTTTTTTCTTAAGACAAGTAAAATAATGTGCCATTGGGATGAGCAAAAAAAAAAATAGTTTTAAGATTATTGAGTGAGCTTACTTCACTTGCTCGATTTGCTTGGACTTGTTTTTATCTGAAAATTATATTTTATCTAGCACCACCCTAAAGAGGTCTGTGTAAGATTCTCTTTTATAACTTTAACATGTATATTGTGAAATTTGTGACGTATGTTTGTAATGAGGCAACAAACACATGTTAACTATTGAGTATTGAGGAAAACAAAAATCTCTAAATTAATTGTGTTTTTCCTTAAGACAAGCTAAATAATCTGCCAATCGGGTGAGCAAAAATATTTGTTTTCAGATTATTGACCTTACTTCACAGGCAAGATTTGCTTGGACTTATTTTTTTAATCTAAAAACGATATTTTATTTAGTGCCACCCTAAAGAGGTCTGTTTGCTCTTTTTTTATTAGTTTAGTTTAATGTGTATATAGTAAAATTTGCCACATATGTTTGTAACGAGGCAAAAAAACACATGTGCAGATTTGTAGTGAGGCAGCAAACACCTGTAAACTACTTAGTATTGAGAAAAAAACTCTAAATTAATTGTGTTTTTCCTTAAGACAAGCAAAATAATCTAGGTAAACCCAGTGGGGTGAGCAAAAATATTTGTTTTCAGATTATTGAGTGAGCTTACTTCACTTGCTAGATTTGCTTGGACTTGTTTTAATCTGAAAAGGATATTTTATTTAGCACAACCCTGAAGCGGTCTGTGTAAGACTCTCATTTATAAGTTTAAAGGGAACCTAGGTTCTTTTTTCAGATTTAATATAAGTCTTTTGTGTCTCCAGAAAGTGTGTGTAAAGTTTCAGCTCAAAACACCCATCAGATTATTTATTATACCTTTTATTAAATTCCTATTTATACATTTTTCTTACTGGGTGGCGGTTTAGGTGTACTGCTCCTTTAAGGCTAGTCCTCCCCGCCCACCGTTTCTATGTGCCTTTCTGCGTGCCTTAATCTCCTCCCTCGGCAGCGTCAGACAACAGACAGATTTAAAGGAAGCAGATCTCATGTAGCGTTTGTGAGAAATACTACAGTAAGAACTTTACCAATGAGTATTTATTGTGCAGTTGCATGGCAGGGTCACACAAAGTTCACGCGCGCACACACACACAGCAGCAGACACACACACACAGACAGACAGACAGAGCGCCCGTTTAGCTTTGCACTCTTTTTGCACGCAAATGTGACAGGATACAGGTTAATCCTCACTGCTGTATGGATATCTGTTATGTTAATGTACAAAATAAACCTGATTTAACGTCCACAAACCGGGAATGAAGCATCTTCCTTTATAATTGTTCTGACACGCGGCTGCGCTGATGAAGTAAAGCTAAGCTAAATCGCTGTAATTCATTACACACTTGCTCTGTTTTAAAACATTTTAAACTTGTGAAACTCACTCTTGATCACGTTTGATGATGATTGATGATCCTAGCGAACTGAACAGACCTTTTATTCTCGGTTGCTTTGCGCTCGTCCTGTCTTGCTGATATGATTATGCACGTGACTACCTGGACATGTTAATACCTGCAGCTGTCAATCAATTCGATGGGCAGGGGGACCGCACTCCTACGTAAAGTTGCGGTCGATCTGAAAACCGCTCCAATTGGTCCACCGTTTTTTATGTAGCTAAATTGAAAAAAAAAGGACTGGGTGTGTTTATATCACGCCAATATGACGGTCTATACACCATACATGCACATATGTCTGTCCAAACAGCTTGAAAAGTAGATTTTTCATCATAGGTGCCCTTTAACGTGTATATTATGAAATTTGCGATATATCTTTGTAATGAGGCAACAAACACATGTTAACTATTGAGTATTGAGAAAAAAAAAATCTCTAAATTAATTGCTCTTTCTGTTGAGCGGATGAAGACAATAACCAAACATAGGAGTGTAAGAACTCGCTTGACAGTGCTCAAAAAGCAAACTGGATGATATTCACATTAGTTTATTTGCTATAAATGCTCATGTTGTTCTGTGTATGTATTGGAGTTATGTCTAAAACATTAAAAAATAGTGTTTTCTTTGAGCAGGTAAAATTATAGGTGCAGTTCATATATCTGCCTGCTTGTATTAAAGGACAAAATTGTATTACAAATAATATATAAATATACATATATTTAGAGATTTTAATAAAAAATGTTTCATGTGTTGTGAAGAAAAAATCTAATTATGAAAAGCATCTTCAATGCACCGTGATGCACTGTGATGCACCGAGATATCCAGTTGAACCGAATCGTTTGCATGATAAACGTAACCGAACTGAACCATGAGACCAGTGTAGGTTCACAACTCTAATTCTCACTATTCATTTTTAGGTTTTTCCTCAATAAACTAATCATTGCTGCTTATTAAAAGTTAGTAAGTTAGTAATTGGGTTTAAGTGTAGAGATTTGGGGTGTAGATCAAACTTTATAAGCACTAATATACAGACAATATCTTAATATTAGCATGTCATAAGCCAGTAGATGATAGTGGAAACTAATACTTAAAATAAATTATATATTATAATACTTATAATAAAGTCATTAATTAATTTATTTATTCTTTTTTTTTTTTTTTTTTTTACAATGTGCTAAGACTGGTCTCTAGTGTGCTGCTAAATTGTTCTGGGCGGTTGCTGTGCATTCTTCACTAAACCACCCTCAGCTCTCTGTGCTGTTCTGGTGTCTGAATCTTTCTTGGGTCCTCCTTTAATGTCCGTCTGAAATCTTCTTCCCTTTTATTGTGCAGTATACAAAAGAGTATTTTAACATCACACACAAAAAATGTGTGGGTATGTATATGCGAGTGTGTGCGCATTCTTGAGCAGATGTTTTGTTCAGTCTTGCATGTGTCTGTGTGTGTGTGTGCTCAAGAAATGACAGACCTTGAGCTCTGAGACGCTTTGATCCTCTGTGTTTCATCTTTGGTCTTAGATCAGTAGTCTAACAGTGGGAGTTCACACACATTCACACACACACACTTTTCATTTTTAAGTCTGGCTTAATGGGCCTCTATGAAAATCCCTTGCTGTTAGTGACACCCGTGGCCATTCTGCGAACTGCAGCCAGCAGCATATTACCTGTTTTTGCACTCATACACTTATAATCTGTATTAAGTAAAGCTACTTTTAAGAGTAATATATTACAATCTTAAGTATATCTTATTGCTTAAAAAACAAAAATAGCATAACAGCAATGTTTGCAGCATGTTTTCCACAGAGACCCTCCTCCACCCCAGCTCCACCTGTGTTCAGATCTGCTACGGGGTTTACATATGTATTATGTTTGCATCAGCAGTGTATTATATTCTCAGACTGAATGTCAGAGAATACACAGGCTGTAGCAAGTTTTGGTATTTGCTCTGCCATAATAATCAAAGCAGCAGCAGCGTAGCAGATTTATTCCGTCAAGACCAAACACATTAACAATGCCATATACAAATATATTACCATAGTAAACCTTTCTGAAAGTTGTCATGATAGAAATATACAGTATATGTATATCTAAATGTATTTTTTAAAAATCTATTTAGTGAAAAATCCTTCAGTTACAAGATTTTGTTTCTGGCTAATTTGTGTGGACATCTTGTGAGTTTAAAATTGTGATGAAATACAAGAAAATCGTACCAAAACGCAGATTGTTATGTTTCACACGGGATTATTCATAAGCACACCCCAGACCATGTTTGATTTGCCATAATGTTATCTTGTAAGATTACAACAATTATCTTTTCCTCGTTATTTTAAGTTCATCTAAAGCGGCATTATACTGTACTTAATATGTATGTAGGACTCTTATTTTGAAAACAGGACAGGCTTTAATGATTTCATAATAATAATGATGATGATGATAATAATAATAATAACAATAATAATTCCTTACATTTATATAGCACTTTTCTGGACACTCAAAACGCTTTACACATTTTTGGGGGAATCTCCTCATTCACCACCAGTGTGCAGCATCCACCTGGATGATGCGATGGCAGCCATATTGCGCCAGATCGCACACCACACACCAGCTGATTGGTGCAGAGGAGACAGAGTGATGAAGCCAAATATGATATGGTGATGGTAAGGAGGCCATGATGGACAGAGGCCAGTGGGCAAATTTGGCCAAGATGCCAGTGTTAAACCCCTACTTATTTTTGAAGGACATTCTGAAATTTTTAACGACCACAGATAGTCGAGACCTCAGTTTAACATCTCATCCGAAAGACGCCGATCACTGAGACCTGTGAAGTCCCCTCTACTATACTGAGGCGTTAGGACCCACGCAGACTGCAGGCTGTGCACCCCCTACTAGTCTCACTAACACCACTTTGAGGAATAATAATCAAAGCAGCAGTAGCAGCAGCAGCGTAGCAGATCTATTCCACCAAGACCAAACACATCAACATATACAAATATATTACCATGGTAAATCGCTCAGTGTATTGTCATGATAGAAATATACAGATGCATTTCTAAAGATATTTTTTAACATTTCTAGATCAACATTTCTTTTTTACTGAAAATGCAATTAACTGTAATTGATTTGATTAATAATTTTAAAGAAATCTATTTGGTGAATAATCATCCAGTTACAAGATTTAGCTTCTGGCTAATTTGAGTGAACACATTAGTGCAGACGCATATCTGGTCCTGATTTCTCTGCTTTCCTTCCCTCTCATCTGTTAAATATTCCTCTCACACTCTCGGCGCTGCCAGGAGGAAGAGGAGGATGACGAAGGCTTGACAGCTCCTCCGCATGGAACACAGATCACTGCGCAAACACCACATCCTGCCCGAGACAGGAAACGCATCATGAACACTCTCAGGACTCCTAATGGTGATGAAGTTTGCAGTATTTGTTTGTGTTTTCTTTTATCGTATTGTGACGCAGCTCCAAGAGAAACGGAATATTAAATGAGAAAACTGATTGGATTGACTGCAAGCTGATTGGATGTAGTACGTAGGCATTTCATTCAGAAAGACTAGGAAAAGGGGTTGAGAAGAGTTATTACAGCCTAACAGACTCCTCCTCCTCACCATTTCTGTCTGTCGTCAAAGCTGACAGCTGGAGGGGCGTGGTTAAGTATGTTAGCCACACCCAATACCTCTGACAGACCAAATCTGAGAATTTAACTGAAAACAAACAGGAAGTGGATATTCAGATTTTAATTTTAGATTACATTGCCAAACTATTGTTTTTTTCTCAATGGCACGAGCAGATGAATGTTCACCACAAAACTAGCAATGTGAGCTAACAAAATCAATATGGTTAGTTTTGATCTCATGAGTACTTTAAACCCTATTTGAGGGAGCAGCCATTTGTAGTGGTGTCAGAAACCATAGTAGACATTCTGAAGTGCACTCAATCAATCCCACAATGCACCACAACAGAGTGAACAATCGACGTACGCTCAACAGCTAGAAAATTCCCATAATGCGCTGTGAGAGTTTGTTTGTCGAATGAATTTCTGCATCTGACCACAAGATGGCGCCCACGGCCGAATCCAATCAGTGTACGTTTAGTTAAATGAATTATAATTTAAAGCAGGGGTCAGCAATCTCGGTCCTGGAGGGCCGGTGTCCCTGCAGAGTTTAGCTCCAACTTGCCTTAAAACACCTACCTGGATGTTTCAAGTATACCTTGTAAGACCTTGATTAGCTTGTTCAGGTGTGTTTGATTAGAGTTGGAGCTAAAATCTGTAGGGCACCGGCCCTCCAGGAACAAGTTTGGTGACCCCTGATTTAAAGTAATGTTTGTATACATGAGTGAAATCAATATACTTTGCTTCTTTACTAATAGACAGCTTACTATAGACAATATGAACGTGAACATTTCCTGCTTGTTATCAAACTATTTCATAACTATAACAACAGGCAATTCAATCATAACTTCATGTTAAAACAGCTATCATAACATTATTTAACAATATGCGGCTCTTTTTGGATTCTCGGAAGCTATAAAAAATGTAAAACAGGAAATACGTTAGGACGAAGAAATACCAAGGTGCCATAATGCGATTCAAAAGCATAAATAAATGAGGGAAAATAAAAAAGTAAAAACTAGAGTCACAAAATATTGAAAACTGCTAATTTATGGATGCTTTTTACAGTGTCGCTTTTTCACAGTGCACTATATTAGTGGAGTTATGTAGAGAATAGTGAATGAGGGTATAGGGGGCGATTTCAGACACATCACTGGACTCAAAAACACGAGGAGAGTTCTCAAGCGGCTGGTCTAATCTGATTGTCTGGCTTCACGCAATGTACTAGAGTCCAGAGAGCACAGATTTATATCATTTCACCAGAGAACGAAGTCTTGTTCACCAGTTTCAGAGCTACACTTGTGAGGAAGAGAAGATGAGTTTCGGCAAAGGTGCAACAAATCTCTGAAACAAGTCAAAATGATTTGCCCTCCTGTGGTTTTTTGTTTTCTTTTTCAAATATTTCCCAAATGACGTTTAACAGAGGAAGGAATTTTTTACAGCATTTCCTATAATATTTTTTTCTTCTAGAGAATGTCTTATTTGTTTTATTTTGGCTAGAATGAAAGCAGTTTTTAATATAACACCATATAAAAATATATAATTATTTCCAGAATGGTTATTGCTAATTAAAGCACACATTTCAGTCTAACGCTGACCAGTCTAACGCTAACGCTTTTTAATTTCACTCTACATTTTCTATGTTGTCTTCAGCCAGCTCTTATTGTGATTCCACTTTAGACAGAAGTAAGCCCTCCATCTGACCTGAGATTGAGTCAGTAAAGGGGGTAATAACGGCAGGAGAGGGTCTTACAGCGGCCATCACAGACATTCAGACTCAAAGAGAGGAGACAGATGTCTAAGTACACTTTAAAAAAATAACACTTCTTTACCAGGAATCGATGGTTTCATGAAGATCCTCTAACATTCACTGCACAAAATGTTCTTTGTAATGGAAGAAATAAGTTTGTTTAGAAAAAGAAAAAGTTACTTAAAAGATCCCTAATTATGCATTATAAAAGGTCATATTTTGGTTTTGGGGGTCTCCAACAACAGGCTTATATGCATGCACGGTCAAAAACACTTGTCTTATAATGTGCATTAATTTTACCTGATTATCCCAACGACTTCTATATGATCCGTTCAGCGATTCATTTGTTCCCAAACCCCTCCTTAGCGCAAAGCTAATCTGCGCTGATTGGTCTGATGAACCAGTCTGTTGTGATTGGTCGACTGCGCTAGCGTGAGATTTAGAGAAATGCCCACTATGGCTATGAAGTAGCAGAGAGTATGTGTGAGCCCAATGCAGGAATGCAATGAAGCAACGCAGTTAAACGCCAGCATATACGCTACTCTTAACCCTTAGTACCCCAAGCAATAACAATGACACACATTCAGTATTATTCAACACAGTGGCAAAACTTGAACTATTTTGAAAATTGCGTTCAGAAACACATTTAAATCGGCAAAGGACGAAGCACGTGTCGTGTAAACTCAAAAAGGCTTTGGAACTTATGAGGGAGAGTAAATAGCTAGAACATTATCATTTTTGGGTGAACTGTGACACTAAGAACTCTTTCCTGAAAAGAAAAAGCTCCTCTGAGAAATAAAAGCTGTTATTTTAATGAGCCATTTGATTTAATTTGTTTTACCTTCAGTAATGATGATGATGATGATGACAATGAAGCTGTTAATGGTTATGAAGATGATGGTGATGATGATGATTGTACCTTCCTTTAGATTCTCATCTGGACTGAGCAACTGATGTAAAAAAAAAACACACACACAGATTCTTGTGTAAGACTTTCTTAAAGGTGCAGTAAATAGAATTGACACCTACGGCCCTATCATACATCTGGTGCAAGACGTGTTTGGCGCGATGTGTTGCATTTTTCAGACTAGCGCAACTGTCATTTTCACGTTTTGTGCCACGTTGTTTAATTAGCAAATCCATTTGCACCACTTTGTGGACTCATGGGTGTGTTGGTTTGAAAAGGAGGCATGTTAAGGCGCCTGTCGGGTTTTGGAGATGTTATGCATCACCATTTAAGACGTGTGTTTGGATGTAACTCAAATTTTTGACCACACTTGGCTATTATTGTTCTTTTATTCGTTGGCTGGAAATTAAAACTGAATTTAGAAACAGTTTTGAAACAAATCTTTGAGCTTAACAAACTAAATTAAACATGTAGATTAACGAATGTATTCAGTGGAGTGCGTACAACACCGTTTCCTTACTCCACCAAAGTAAAGGAGTAAAAGTAAATTAAAGAGAAAGTAAAGAGGCAGAATGGAGGAGGCTCGTTCTTTATCCTCGCACGGAAGATGCTCTGTTTAACTGTTTTCTCGCTAGTTCAGTTTTCCACCTACAAAGTCTGCCGTGTAAATAGCAAATGCGCCATGACTGACTCTTAAAGGGAATGGAAGATGAGACACTGATTGGTTTAATGCACGTTATGCTCAAAACACACATATAACTCATTAAGAGAATAAGCACAACCCTGTTAGTCCATGCGCAGGGGTGCAGAGTGTATTTTTTCGTCCTTAAAATAGCAAACGTGGATTTGGACACTTAATGCTTTTGCCAAGCGATTTAGACTTTGCGCTTGGATGGTTAAAATGGAGCCCCTAGTGGCTGAAATATGAAGCCAGATCAGTCAATTCACATTTACAAAATGCAATTCATAAATTCAGAACACATTTTATAAATATGCAAATCCAATTCATAAATTCAGAACACGATTCATAAATATGCAAATCCAATTCCTAAATTCAGAACACAATTCATAAATATGCAAATCCAATTCCTAAATTCAGAACACGATTCATAAATATGCAAATCCAATTCCTAAATTCAGAACACGATTCATAAATATGCAAATCCAATTAATAAATTCAGAACACGATTCATAAATATGCAAATCCAATTCCTAAATTCAGAACATAATTCATAAATATGCAAATCCAATTTGTAAATTCAGAACACAATTCATAAATATGCAAATCCAATTCCTAAATTCAGAACACGATTCATAAATATTCAAATCTAATTCATAAATTCAGAACACGATTCATAAATATGCAAATCCAATTTGTAAATTCAAAACACGATTCATAAATATGCAAATCCAATTTGTAAATTCAGAACACAATTCATAAATATGCAAATCCAATTTGTAAATTCAAAACACGATTCATAAATATGCAAATCCAATTCCTAAATTCAGAACACGATTCATAAATATGCAAATCCAATTCCTAAATTCAGAACACGATTCATAAATATGCAAATCCAATTCATAAATTCAGAACACGATTCATAAATATGCAAATCCAATTCATAAATTCAGAACACGATTCATAAATATGCAAATCCAATTACTAAATTCAGAACACGATTCATAAATATGCAAATCCAATTCCTAAATTCAGAACACGATTCATAAATATGCAAATCCAATTACTAAATTCAGAACACGATTCATAAATATGCAAATCCAATTCCTAAATTCAGAACACGATTCATAAATATGCAAATCCTATTCGTAAATTCAGAACACGATTCATAAATATGCAAATCCTATTCGTAAATTCAGAACACGATTCATAAATATGCAAATCCTATTCGTAAATTTAAAACATGATTCATAAATATGCAAATCCAATTCATTTAGTAAAAATATTTATGATTTTTACTTACGAATTGTGTGTTATAATCATGAATTTGATTTTGTAAACATGAATTGTTCTGTGCATGTATTTATATATTATTTTAGAGACCGAACTAGGTATTGCAGTCTACATTCAAAATATTGGAGGTTTTTTTCTCCCTCTGATGATTTGACACACATGCAGGTTGCCAGATTGACCACACCAACAGTAGCGTATACCTGTATGTTTGAGGATCAGTACGTTTGTTATATTTGTTTGCTAAAATAAGAAACACCTTTATATAAACACACTATAAAGCTGCTACTGCCCTCTAGAGGTCACAATTTTGTCTACACCCACATACACTGAAACAGCATTCATGACTGTTTCCCACCAAGGCAACCCGGGTTGCTGGAATATAACAGTGTAAACTAGCAGTGCGCTGGTTATAGAGGCCAAAACAAAGGGAAACATGCCAACACACAACGCACTTTAAAAGGAGAATATCTGACTTTAGCATTGTTTTTCAGATAAACAAATATGTTCACTTAGCATATTTAGCAATACATGCAAACATATCATGGTATTTTTATGCTTACGTAGAGCCCCAAACGTTCATACAGCACCTTTATATAAACCCAGCATACACAACATCATTCTCACCCTCAGGTCATGCAAGACTTCTTTAAAGAATGCACCAGAGTTTCTTCAATAAAATGAAAGCCAACACTGATCCACTGACCTGCCGACCAGCAGAAACTCTCCAACCAGGTTTTGTCGTCTCATGGCCATAAGGATGTTTCGTACAGTCATGCCCTCACAGAAACAGGCCACCACTCGAGCTTTGGGCAGATACTTGCGCAGTTTCACCAGCAGACGGTCAAAGTTCTGCTCGCCTGCGTTACTCCAGATCTTATCTGAGTGAGCGATGCAGATGCCTTCTTTTCCCGCCATCTCTTTAAACGCCTCCATTCCACTCTCGCCATAGTTACCTAGAAAACACAGAGAGAACACGAGAAAAGACAGACAGTTGTGAATATTCAAGTTAACACACACGTTTAACAGTTAACACAAGTTACATCGTTATAAACCAGCTATGAGGAGAATCACAACACTACAAACTCTCATTTTTTGTTTTATTTACTCAAGTCAGAAATTGCTAGCAAACATTATCTAAAAAACCTAAGTAACATTTTGTAGAAAAACATAATAATCTTTAATTACAAATGTACAAACATTTTTAAATTAAATAAATGATTCCAGATTCATCTCGGATGTACATTTACTTAATTTTTTAGTAATTATTTGTGAAATAGTTAATAATAAATTAATTAATGTTTTTCTAAGTATACAGACTAACTCAAACCTTAAAAGAATCATATTCATTTTTGTTTCCACTACTACGCCAATCATATTCTCCATAAACACACACAGAACATTGTGTAACAGTATGAGCCTGTGAATCAGTAATGTCAGACTACAGCTGTATGGATTTATTGAAGTCTGCTGAGACAATGTTGACTCTCTTTCAGCATTTCTCCTGCTTTCTCTGAAGGAGAAACTCCAGGATGAAGAAAAGATTCAACAAAACATTGACCACCCACATCCACAGTGCATGCACAGAGCCAGGAAAACTTGAATTAGTCCAACCACAACAGACTGGGTTATTGAACCAATCAGCGCAAAGTGGGTCATTAGACCAAGCACAACAAACCGGGTCCCCGACCAATCACAACAGACTGGGTCATCGGAACAATCACCACAGACTGGGTCACTGGAACAATCACCACAGACTGGGTCACTAGACCAATCACAACACAATGGGTCATCGGACCAATCACCACAGACTGGGTCACTAGACCAATCACAACACACTGGGTCACTGGCCCAACCACCATAGACTCAGTCATTTGGCCATGCACAACAAACTAGATAATCGGACCAATCACAGCAAACTGGGTCATTGGACCAATCACAACAGACTGGGTCATCAGACTAATCAGCGCAAAGTGGGTCATTAGACCAAGCACAACAAACTGGGTCACCCCACCAATCACAACAGACTGGGTCATCAGACCAATCACAACAGACTGGGTCATCAGACCAATCACCACAGACTGGGTCACTAGACCCATCACAGCACACTGGTTCACTGGCCCAAGCACCCCAGACTCAGTCATTTGGCCACGCACAACAAACTAGGTGATCGGACCAATCACAGCAAACTGGGTCATCGGACCAATTACAACAGACTGGGTCATCAGACCAATCACCGCAGACTGGGTTATTAGACCAAGCTCAAAAAACTGAGTCAACGAACTAATCACAACAGACGGGTCATCAGACCAATCACAGCAGAATGGGTCATCGGACCAATCACCACAGACTGGGTCACTAGACCAATCACAGCAAACTGGGTCATCAGACCAATCACAACAGACTCAGTCATTAGGCAAAGCACAACAGACTGGGTCATCAGACCAATCATAGCAGACTGGGTCATTGGACCAATCACCACAGACTGAGTCACTAGACCAATCACAACACACTGGGTCATTGGACCAATCACCACAGACTCATTCATTAGGCCACGCACAACAAACTGGGTGATCGGAACAATCACAGCAGACTGGGTCATCAGACCAATCACAGCAGACTGGGTCATCGGACCAATCACAGCAGACTGGGTCATCGGATCAATAACCACAGACTGGGTCACTAGACCAATCACAACACACTGGGTCATTGGCCCAATCACCACAGATTCAGTCATTAGACCAAGCACAATTAACTGGGTCATCGGACCAATCACAGCAGACTGGGTAATCGGACCAGTTACCGCAGACTGGGTCACTAGACCAGACACAACACATTAGGTCATTGGCCCAATCATCGCAGACTAAATGATTAGACCAAGCACAACAAACTGGGTCAGACCAATCACAAAAAACTGGGTCATCAGCCCAATAACCACAGACTGGGTCATTGGACCAATCACTGCAGATTGGATCATCGAACAAATAGCAAAAGACTGGGTCATCAGACCAATTATACACACTGGGTCATTAGACCAATCACAGCAGTCTTAGTCATTGGATCAATAACCACAGATTTATCATTATTAGCAGATTAATGACAGCAGATTGGGTTATTGGACCAATCACTGCAGACTGGGTCATTAGACCAATCACAACAGACTGGGTGATCAGACAAATAACAACAGACTGGGTGATCGGAGCAATAAGAACACACTGGGTCATGGGAGTAATCACCACAGACTGAATTATCAGACCAATCACTGTAGATTGTGTCATTGGATAAATCACTGGGGGTCATCACTGAACAAGTCATATAGGAGACTTTGATGTCATTCATTGATTTTCCTTCGGCTTAGTCCCTTTATTTATCTGGGGTCGCCACAGAGGAATGAACCGACAACTTATCCAACAAATGGTTTACGCAGCGGATGCCCTTCCAGCTGCAACCCATCACTGGGAAACACCCATACACTAGACTTTGATGTAATTATATTCAAATAAATGCATATTATAAGAAAATGAAAGTGTTTTTTGACCTTGCACGCACATCAGCCTGTTGTTGGAGACCCCCAAAACCAAACCATGACCTTTTATAATCCATAACAGTGGCAGTTTAAATAAAGCCGTAAGTATGTCAGATGAGTGTGAGAGCTCTGAGGATCTGCTCAGGTTCTGATGCGACGGCCCTGGTTGTTGTAGGTACGTGTAAAGTCTTGTAATTAGTCTCACAGTGAGAGTAGCAGACATGAACAGATGGCGCACACACACACACAAACACACGCACACACACAGGTGACATAAACACACAATCACGGTCTGGGCTCATAAAGAGTCTCCAGCCTTCAGTTTCTGTCAGAGATCATTGAACACAGATCATTCATTCTCTCAGTCTCTGAAATCACTCACTACTGAACATTCGATTAAACTAATGATCTCCGCTTTTCAAGGTCTCATTATATCCTCAGCAACATGACAGAACGCTCAATGCTGAGATTAAACAGCTGAAATAATGAGCCACAAGAAAGCAGATCTGCCTAAAATACATAAATAAAAAGCAAACACAAAAAATATGTATAGTTACCTTTAATTTTTCTGGGAGAGAACCATGAGCTCGGAGATTATTGAGCCCAGGGCTCCCACCTGGTCAATTAGCATGTAAGGAGGTTCAAGATCCGGTAGTTTTCAAGAGCTCCCCTGGTAAAGGAGGAAAGGGGGGAGATGGGGTGGATGGGGGGATTCTTCAAAAAAACGAAGATAAGCGAGTAATGCTAGACATGCTATTTATAGTGAGTTTGGAATAATCTAATCGGCATACTAATGATTATGAGACCACCCGCGATCAATCATATCATGTGCTCCTCTGGAAATTAGTTTGTGAAACTTCACTTATAGCCAACACCAAATATTGCACACCGCTAATAGACCCATTTTGATAGCATGTAGCATATCATCTCGTCAAATATGGAATTATACTTAAAAGCACACACGATAATGTAAAGAAATCTCTATTAAACCTCACTGCTGTCTAGGAGATATTACAGACATCTCATTCATGATTTCCCACATGAGCTACAAGTTAGTAAGACTACATTAGACTGCTAAACACTGTCTAATTAATAAAACACACACTCACTTTCACCTCAAAGCGCTGCTCTCGCTCGGCTGGAATGTGGATAAATATTACAGCAGAAAATCGAACGTCTGAGCGTCAAACACACTGAGCTGCCCTTTACAACCAGTGAAGGAATAAATCAGTGTTTGTGTTTGTGTGTGTGTGTTTCTGCAGGTAACAGAGGTGTTACGTGAGAGAGAGTGTTGACATGAGTGTGTTTCTCTGTAATTACCTAAAAGAGATGCTATCAGGACTCTCTTTCTCTCTCTTTTATGAAGCATTTTTCATCTATGAGCCACAGTATAACACAAGAAAAGCAGATATACATCTAGAAAACACTCTTTGAATACAGGGTCAACTAATGTTGTGGCTATTTTGAAAGGGTTATTGAAATCTTGTACTAAGATTGAGTTCACGTATTACAAACTGGTCATAACAAAATGAAATTAAATTAAAGAGAGACAGCACGTGATATGATTGATCGCGGCTGGTCTCTCATTAAATAAGAGCAAATTAAATAAATTAAATAAGATAAAATTAAGTTAAATAAAGATAAAATTAATTAAATAAGATAAAAGTAGATAAAGATAAGACAAAGTAAAGTAAAATAAAATAAAGATAAAATTTAGATACAATTAAAATTAAATAAGGTAAAATTACATTTAAAAAGATTAAATTAAATTAAATTAAATTTAGATACAATTAAAATTAAATAAGGTAAAATTACATTTAAAAAGATTAAATTAAATTAAATTAAATTAAATTTAGATACAATTAAAATGAAATAAGGTAAATTTACATTTAAAAAGATTAAATTAAATTAAATTAAATTAAATTAAATTAAATTAAATTAATTAAATTAAATTAAATTCAATTAAATTCAATTCAATTCAATTCAATTCAATTCAATTCAATTTAGATACAATTAAAATTAATTAAGGTAAATTTACATTTAAAAAGATCAAATTAAATTAAATTTAATTCAATTCAATTCAATTTAGATACAAATAAAATTAAATAAGATAAAATTACATTTAAAAAGACCAAATTAATTAAATTAAATTAAATTAAATTAAATTAAATTAAATTAAATTCAATTCAATTCAATTCAATTCAATTCAATTAATTTAATTTAAATTCAATTCAATTCAATTCAATTTAGATACAATTAAAATTAATTAAGGTAAAATTACATTTAAAAAGATCAAATTCAATTAAATTATATTAAATCAAATTAAATATTAATTTTTTTTATTTCCCAGTGATGGGTTGCAGCTGGAAGGGCATCCGCTTGCTAAAACAAATGCTGGATAAGTTTGCGGTTCATTCCGCTGTGGCGACCCTAGATTAATAAAGGGACTAAGCTGAAAAGAAAATGAATGAATGAATGAATTAAAATTTTTATTTAAATTTATTTATTTTTATTAAATTAAATTAAATTACATGTATATAATTTTTTTACACAATTTTAAATGGTTTTTATATGTACTAATTCGTCTATTTGCAAACTCCTTCGATTCGATTAATAACAGCACATTTTGCAACTAGATTATCCTGAAAAGATATAGACTCATATAGACTCATATAGTTGTAAAATTCCAATGAATACTAATGCTCAGAGATCAGACTTTGGTACATGTTGGTACATTTTATTTCGGCTAGAATAAAAGCAGTTTAAAAAAAATGTAAAAACAATTTAAGGTCAATATTATTAGCCCCTTTAAGCTCTATTTTTTTCTAATGTCTGCAGAACAAACCATCATTATACAATAACCTGCCTAATTAACCTAATGAACCCAGTTAAGCCTTTAAATGTCACTTTAAGCTGTATAGAAGTGTCTTGAAAAATATCTGGTCTAATATTATTTACTGTCATCATGGCAAAGATAAAATAAATCAGTTATTAGAAATGAGTTATTAAAACTATTATGTTTAGAAATGTGCTGAAAAAAAATCTTCTCTCGGTTAAACTCAAATAAATAAAGAGAAAAAAATAAAACTGAAAAAAATAAACAGGGGGACCAAAAGGGGGCTATTAATTCTGACATAATATATATATAGTGAAATTACAGTATTATTTACTGTCAAAAGTAATGCCGTTACAGTAATCCATTACTAGTAACGCGTTACGGTCTAACACTTTTAACTAGTAACTATAAATAATAACTCTTTAAAGGAACGTGACCAACAGATTGGGTCAATTTGCGTATAGAAGGTAACAAGATCCCCATGAGTCAATGCTGTAAATATGACATTAAAAGTAAAATGAACAGTTTTCAGTGCGTGAAACCTCCGCTGACATCATAAGTGGAGTTCAGGAGGAGAAAATAAAGAGCTGCAGAGAAATAAACTACAGGCTTTTCAAAGTATAAACGTCCTAAAAGCCGCCCAGCAGCTCATGTTTAACAGACGGATGCAGTTATCAGCCAAAGGTCTTTCTCAACCCATTACATTACTGTGAAGTATATGCACTAAATCAAGCGCGGTTTCCAATGATAAAAATCCCCCGCCGCGACACACCGTCTGAAAAATGTCCCGCGGTGATATCATCTCAAATCCATCTCTTAAAATGCATTTCCCCCTCAGCTTTACGCTCCCAATATCATTTTCATGATTTACCCTCGTACTACATCACAATCCTACAAGCGCTGGTGTGTGTTTGTGTGAATTCGGCGCTGATGTCTACACACACACACACACAGAGAGACGAGCAGATGGCACATACATGTCCATCTCCACAGGAAACACACACACATACAGCAATGGAGAATCACTGGGTTACTGTATGAGCGTGTGATTATGCTAATGAGATTCAGATTCAGAGAATTGAGCTGAATTACATCATCACCTACTCTGCTCTAATCTATTGGCTGGCTTGAGTGATTGAGTGCTTGACTTTGATAGGCTGAAGTGCATGACTGTGATTGGCTGAAGTGCATGAATGTGATTGGCTGAAGTGCATGATTGACTTAAGTGCGTGATTGTGATTGGCTGAAGTGTATGACGGTAATTGGCTGAAGTGCATGATTGTGATTGGCTGAAGTGCATGATTGTGATTGGCTGAAGTGCTTGACTGTGATAGGCTGAAGTGCATGATTGACTGAAGTGCGTGATTGTGATTGGCTGAAGTGTATGACGGTAATTGGCTGAAGTGCATGATTGTGATTGGCTGAAGTGCTTGACTGTGATTGGCTGAAGTGCATGATTGTGATTGGCTGAAATGCATGACTGTTATTGGCTGAAGTGTATGATTGGCTGAAGTGCTTGACTGTGATTGGCTGAAGTGCATGACTGTGATTGGCTGAAATGCATGACTGTTATTGGCTAAAGTGCTTGACTGTGATTGGCTGAAGTGCATGATTGTGATTGGCTGAAATGCATGACTGTTATTGGCTGAAGTGTATGATTGGCTGAAGTGCTTGACTGTGATTGGCTAAAGTGCTTGACTGTGATTGGCTAAAGTTTGATGACTGTGATTGGTTGAATTGTATGACTGGCTGGAGTGCATGACTGTGATTGACTGAAGTGCATGACAGTGATTGGCTGAAGTGCTTGACTATGATAGGCTGAAGTGCATGACAGTGATTGGCTGAAGTGCTTGACTATGATAGGCTGAAGTGCATGACAGTGATTGGCTGAAGTGCTTGACTATGATAGGCTGAAGTGCATGACAGTGATTGGCTGAAGTGCTTGACTATGATAGGCTGAAGTGCATGACAGTGATTGGCTGAAGTGCATGACTGTGATTGGCTAAAGCGCATGAGTGTGATTGGTTGAATTTTATGACTGGCTGGAGTGCATGACTATGATTGGCTGAAGTGCTTGACTGTGATTAGCTGAAGTGCATGACTGTGACTGGCTGAAGTGCATGACTGTGATTGGCTGAAGTGCATGACTGTGATTGGCTGAAGTGCATGACTGGATGGAGTGCATGACTATGATTGGCTGAAGTGCATGACTGTGATTGGCTGAAGTGCATGACTGTGATTGGCTGAAGTGCATGACTGGATGGAGTGCATGACTGTGATTGGTTGAAGTGCATGACTGCGATTGGCTGAAGTGCATGACTGTGATTGGCTGAAGTGCATGACTGTGATTGGCTGAAGTGCATGACTGCGATTGGCTGAAGTGCATGACTGTGATTGGCTGAAGTGCATGACTGTGATTGGCTGAAGTGCATGACTGGATGGAGTGCATGACTGTGATTGGTTGAAGTGCATGACTGCGATTGGCTGAAGTGCATGACTGTCATTGGCTGAAGTGCATGATTGTGATTGGTTGAAGTGCATGACTGCGATTGGTTGAAGTGCATGACTGCGATTGGTTGAAGTGCATGACTGCGATTGGCTGAAGTGCATGACTGCGATTGGCTGAAGTGCATGACTGTCATTGGCTGAAGCGCATGACTGTGATTGGTTGAATTGTATGACTGGCTGGAGTGCATGAATGTGATTGGTTGAAGTGCTTGACTGTGATTGGCTAAAGTTTCATAACTGTGATTGGTTAAATTGTATGATTGGCTGAAGTGCATGACTGTGATTGGCTAAAGTTTGATGACTGTGATTGGTTGAATTGTATGACTGGCTGGAGTGCATGTCTATGATTGGCTGAAGTGCATGACAGTGATTGGCTGAAGTGCATGACTATGATTGGCTGAAGTGCATGACCGTGATTGGCTGAAGTGCATGACTGTGATTAGCTGAAGTGCGTGATTATGAATGGCTGAAGTGCATGACTGTGATTGGCTGAAGTGCTTGACTGTGATTGGCTAAAGTTTGATGACTGTGATTGGTTGAATTGTATGACTGGCTGGAGTGCATGACTGTGATTGACTGAAGTGCATGACAGTGATTGGCTGAAGTGCTTGACTATGATAGGCTGAAGTGCATGACAGTGATTGGCTGAAGTGCTTGACTATGATAGGCTGAAGTGCATGACAGTGATTGGCTGAAGTGCTTGACTATGATAGGCTGAAGTGCATGACAGTGATTGGCTGAAGGGCTTGACTATGATAGGCTGAAGTGCATGACAGTGATTGGCTGAAGTGCATGACTGTGATTGGCTAAAGCGCATGAGTGTGATTGGTTGAATTTTATGACTGGCTGGAGTGCATGACTATGATTGGCTGAAGTGCTTGACTGTGATTGGCTGAAGTGCATGACTGTGATTGGCTGAAGTGCATGACTGGATGGAGTGCATGACTATGATTGGCTGAAGTGCATGACTGTGATTGGCTGAAGTGCATGACTGTGATTGGCTGAAGTGCATGACTGGATGGAGTGCATGACTGTGATTGGTTGAAGTGCATGACTGCGATTGGCTGAAGTGCATGACTGTGATTGGCTGAAGTGCATGACTGTGATTGGTTGAATTGTATGACTGGCTGGAGTGCATGAATGTGATTGGTTGAAGTGCTTGACTGTGATTGGCTAAAGTTTCATAACTGTGATTGGTTGAATTGTATGATTGGCTGAAGTGCTTGACTGTGATTGGCTAAAGTTTGATGACTGTGATTGGTTGAATTGTATGACTGGCTGGAGTGCATGTCTATGATTGGCTGAAGTGCATGACAGTGATTGGCTGAAGTGCATGACTATGATTGGCTGAAGTGCATGTCTATGATTGGCTGAAGTGCATGACCGTGATTGGCTGAAGTGCATGACTGTGATTAGCTGAAGTGCTTGACTGTGATTGGCTGAAGTTCATGATTGGTTGAATTGTATGACTGGCTGGAGTGCATGACTGTAATTGGTTGAAGTGCGTGACAGTGATTGGCTAAAGTGCTTGACTATGATTGGCTAAAGTGCATGACTGATCGGCTGAAATGAATGATTGTTATTGGCTGAGGTGCACAACATTTATTGGCTGAAGTGCATGACTGTAATTGGCTAAAGTGCATGATTGGCTGAAGTGCATGACTGTGATGATTGCAGCATACATCCCACCTACTGTATTGCTTTTATAAAACCGTTAGCCCACCACATTATATAAATATAATAGACAAAAATATAATCAATACATGTAATAGTATTTATAGTTTGCTCACAAAAAGATACACACAACCACAAAAAAAACATATACAGACACACACACAACAAACTCTCACTAATACAAACACACAAATGCACGCACACACACGCACGCACACACACGCACACACACACACGATTCACTCTCATCTGTTCTTGTCTTCAATTAAAGGCATGATTATTTAACAGCACTGAAAAGCTTTTCTTTCATCATCGTGACTCAATAGTGACTCTCCATCACCGCTTTGATTAATTTCCCCTGGATTTCCATACAAAAGTGACCTCGTTCATCTTATCTGACCACTGAACCACAGTTAAAAAGGCATGAAAGCGATGGAGAGCAAGACTGGGCAGGTTTCCAGTTCATCGTCAATGGGTATAACTCAGGTCAATGCTAAACCTGACAGAAACTTAGACTCACTTCAAACCAAATAAGAAGCATCTTGATTGGCTGACAGTTTGATCTGCGCCTATTATTCTGATTTGGTGTGACATTTAGACAGCTCGGCTTAATTGGTGTGGCAAATACACAGAGAAGACATGTCCTTATGTGTGTGGAAATTAATTAGATGACTAGAAGTTCACCCAAAACTTACATCCTGTCATCATTTACTCTCTTCATGTTGTTAGAAATGTGTATTATTTTCTTATTTAATAATATATGTATTCATAATATAGTTTACAAATGAACACTCGATGGCGTTGGCTGTTGGTTCAAATTACTTACAGATGAAGTCAGAATTATTAGCCCCCTGAATTATTCTCAGACTGGTTTCTTGAACATGACAATGAGTTCACTGTACTCAGATGGCCTCCACAGTCACTAGAACTCAATCCAATAAAGCACCTTTGGGATGTGGTGGAAAGTGAGATTTGCATCATGGATGTGCAGTCGACAAATCTGCAGCAACTGTGTGATGCTATCATGCCAATATGGAGCAAAATCTCTGAGGAATATTTCCAGTACCTTGTTGAATCTATGCCACAAAGGATTAAGGCAGTTCTGAAGGCAAAAGGGGGTCCGACCCGGTACTAGTAAGGTGTACCTAATAAAGTGGCCGGTGAGTGTATATACAGACATATGAAAAGATGAAATAAACAGCTTTTATTCAAAGTTCAACATAAATGGCAATAACCAAAAAGCAAATGTCATTTTTTTTAAAGGTTGAGGCATTTATTTTCTTCTGTAAATGTGTATAACTATATTTTATTATCAGTTTTCGTACTAATTTCAGTAATATTATTGAATAACACACACATGTTTACATGATTTATGTACAATACTGTTTGTAAAGTAATATTTTCTGTCTTTTAATGAATATATAATTTTAGAGACTTTAGTTTCAGCTCCTTTTAGGAGTTTTTAGCTCATAAACTCTTAAAACAGTTTGATTTAGCGCAAAATTATGCACAGAAACAAATGTAAAAGTAAACAAAAGTGGCTATAATTAACATAAAAACATATGGTGTCATGATTAATTCTTTACAGTTTACAGTTTAAAGCTTTTTTCTTTGTTTGTTTGTTTTTTATTTACAGTTTAAGTCAGAATTATTTGCTCTCCTGTGAATCTTTTTCAAATATTTCCCACGTGATGTTTACCAGAGCAAGGAATTTATCACAGTATGTCCTATAATAGTTTTTCTTCTGGAGAAAATCTTATTTGTTTTTATTTTGGCTAGAATAAAAACAGTTTTTTTTTTAAAAACCATTTTAAGGTCAATATTATTATCCAGAACAAACCACTGCTATACAATGACTTGTCTAATTACCCTAACTTAACCTACATAACCTAGTTAAACCTTTAAATGTCACTTTAAGCTAAATACTAGTATCTTGAAAAATATCTAGCCCAATATTACGTACTGTCATGTAGGCTTGTGCCGGTATTCGGTAATGCGATAAATCACGGTAATGAATATGCACGATATTGTTATCGCGGGCACTTCAAAATACCGTGAAAAATAATAGATCCGAATTTATATTCTTAGAACGCGCCTTAGCTTATCTTCCATCAACCGCTTGAAGAAACACTGCGTATATGCTGCGCAGAACTGATGCGCACTCTGATGTAAACAATCCCCACATGTAGAAGCCCTGTGTGCCGCCACTGCCACCGCACTATAATCCTCACACGCAGGGGCGGACTTGCCATCTGGCAGACCGGGCACTTTCCCGGTGGGCCGACGTACTTTTTGAGTGCAAAGATAAGCTAATATATTAATTTATGTAACCACATACACTGATTCTGCACATTGACTGATTGCTAACCTTTATCGTTTAAATTTATTGTACGTTATACTGTTATAATGGCCATTATTGGTTATTAAAACTGATATTCTGCAAAAGAGACAGTGTAAACCAAATATCAAAATTAAACAAATTTGACTTATATTATGTTTTCATTGTTTAGATAGTGAAACAGCAAGCAGGATGAGGTGAAAGGTTAAAATGTAACACTGTTCCCTTTGAAGATTTACCCATGCATTAGCAGGCAGTTTTTGTTATGTTTATTATTGAATATAGGCTGAGTGAATAGTGTATTGAATAAGCTAAATTGGCTGTAGTGTATGAGTGTGTGTGAATGAGTGTGTATGGGTGATTTCCAATATTGGGTTGTGGCTGGAAAGGCATCTGCTGCATAAAACATGCTGGAATAGTTGGCAGTTCATTCCACGATTGCTGATCGAAGACGGTTTCCCTTTGCACATTCACTTTGATATAATTGCTCAAGTTTACTTTTATATTGTGTATTGTTTTATTAATATTTATTTGTATTTAAATGTTTGAAGTACTTTTAGTTAATTAAAAAGTTATTAAAGTTACTAAGTTGACGAAACTGAAGTTTTTTGTGTTTTTTTTTACCTGTTTCTCTAGTAAAATTACAATATTGTGATAATACCTTATACCATGATAAAAGCTCAATCAATTAATCGCAGCATGAAAATGTGATACCGGCACATGCCTACTGTCATGGCAAAGATAAAATCAATCAGTTATTAGAAATGAGTTATTAAAACTATTATGATTAGAAATGTGTTGAAAACATCTTCTCTCCATTAAAACAGAAATATTAAAATATAAAAGAATTCAAATTTAACAGGAAGGCTAATAATTCTGACTTCCACTGTACGTATGTGCTAAAGTGCTGTCGTTTTAATACGGTATTTAGCTTTCCGTTCTCTCTAGTTTTTCCTTGAGATGTATTCAGACATTGAGTCTGGCCGTCTGAGGGCCATTTCTCTGAAAATGTTTGCTGTAAATGATTTTCTGTCCTCTTGCGCTCTTGAGTTACTAACCGCTTCCTGTAAAAGTGCTGAGGACAGCAGCTGGGTGCAAAGACTCAATCCTGTCTAATGCAAAACACAAGACTGTATAAAAACAACACAGCGTTTCAATCTAGTATACTGTACACAACCTCAGGCAAAGCTTCACAGCAACCCACAGACCCGAAATAATGTTACCTTTTGATATGGAAATAATACTATATTCAGTTACATAAACAATACTACAGAATATACAATGTGCAGTTGAACACGGTGGCTCAGTGGTTAGCACTGTCGCCTCACAGCAAGAAGGTTGCTGGTTTGAGTCCCGGCTGGGTCAGTTGGCATTACAGTGTGGAGTTTGCATGTTCTCCCGTGTTGGCGTGGGTTTCCTCCGAGTGCTCTGGTCTCTCTCGCAGTCCAAACACATGAGCTTTAGGGGAATTGAATAACTGAAGCCGTAGTGTATGAGTGAGTGTATGAACGCGAGAGGGTAAGGGTGTTTCCCAGTACTGGGTTGCATCTCGAAGGCCATCTGCTCTGTAAAACATTTGCTGGATAAGTTGGCGGTTCATTCCACTGTGGCAACCCCTGATGACTAAAGGGACTAAGCCGAAGGAAAATGAAAGAATGAATGTTTTCCCCATTTTAGTCCTTTCTTAATTTATTAAATAAAACCATAGTACACAATGCAGAATAAAAAAATACAGCTTGTAAACTATTACAGTTCCCATAAAAATACACATCATGATCAATTTGTGTTGCAACAACATGAAGGAATTAAGTTAACCCATTCATTTTTACAAATATAAGTGGACTGAACCTAAAACAATTAAGTCGTCCCCACAAAAACTGAAGAATTGTGTTGTTTTCACTCATTTTACACAAGTAGTTTAAAGTAAATAACTAAAATAAATACTTTAATGTAGGCTACAATTAAACCAACACATTTTTAAATGTAATAGTTATAATTAGTATCTTTTGTATTTGCCATGATGCAAATTACCATAAGGTGCAACTCTACAGTGCATTTCAGAGGCCAAAAAGGATTTACAAAGTGACTTTTGAATTGATCTCTATTAGAAATTGTGAGAGACGGCAATTAAATCACCACGAGTTCGTCTAAAAAATCATTTACATGCGAGTCGTAAGAGAAAAACCCCAACATTTTAGATTTGGATGGCTAAAAAGCTCAAAACTAGCACATGTAAATGACAGAGAAATCCCTTACATCCCCCTGAGAATCAATTACCATCCGAATACGGCTCATGAAATTCTGTAAACTGATTTAAGGGTTTCCATTCTGAGCCAAAAGTCAAATTCCCAGACTTTCAATAGCTAAAAAGAGCTGAATTTCCATGACCCATACACCTTATTTTTCACGTGGCCATTGTAACGTGTCAAGACTTATGCCACGCAAAACAATCTATACAATGTACTTGTGCTCATATAATAGCAATAAAGATAATTTTCTTGAAATTTATTTAACAATTTCTATACTGTATCTTTAAAGCTACAACCACAGCTTCCAG
Organism: Danio aesculapii; assembly: GCF_903798145.1. Taxonomy (NCBI): domain Eukaryota; kingdom Metazoa; phylum Chordata; class Actinopteri; order Cypriniformes; family Danionidae; genus Danio; species Danio aesculapii. The sequence continues at coordinate 5,136,328 of NC_079449.1, read as the reverse complement.
TATTTCAACCCTAAACCATCTTACAAATTTTTTACAGTGCACTTGAGAAATAATTACAGTCTAAATAAGGTTTATGGTAAATCCTAGAGAAAACCCCAAATTCTGGATTTGGATGGCATTCAAGATGAAAAGCAACCAGACCTATGAATATACTCTTCTGTTTGTAAAGGCTAAATACAAATAAAAAGTGAACATTAAAGGGCACCTATGGTGAAAAATCTACTTTTCAAGCTGTTTGGACAGACATATGTGTAGGTAGAGTGTATAGAGCGTCATATTAGGGTGATATAAGCACACCCAGTGCTTTTTTTTTTCAATTTAACAACAATTTAACATAAAAACGGTGGACCAATTGGAGCGGTTTTCAGATCGACCGCAACTTGAAGTGCGGTCCCCCCGCCCACCAATATTGATTGACAGGCGCGTCATCATATCCTCAGTTTGTTGATTCACGTCCGCCATTTTCTGTGTGTGAGTCAAAGTGATGTCACCAAAGAAACACCCTTGCTCTATTTTTAGATGTAAGGCTCATTGGGCTCAACACAAGATTTACATTCACCACATGATCGCTTAAATCTAATTATTGTTTGTTACTTGTTTGTTTGTATTGTTTGTTGTTTGTTTGTAGGTAGGTTTGCAAACGTGTACTTTTTATTTCGTCTGCCTTAAACTTCAGCCGCTTGCATTTCTGGCGGTCACAGAAGCTCCCTGTGATCTTAACTAGGTGCAGCTTGAAAGTGCGAGCGCGTTGCTTCATGTGTGCGTCCCTCCATTGGAAATAAAATAACGAACTTGCCTGCAGGTCGCACACCAGAAACGCCGCTCAGCGTTGCGCCACACAGCTCCATGCATTCTAAACATAGGTTTCTATCAGGGAACACACAACGGCGCTTCAAGTCAGCGCCGCCCAGCCATGATTTGGGACACTTCATGTTTCTGCCGCGCCACAGAGCGCCATCTGAATAGTTTCATTTTTTATAACATCCAAATTTGCGTGTCTGAGTGTGCCGTGTCGCGGCTCTGGTGCCTCAGTCAAAGTTAATTCAGTGTGCATGGTTATTATTCTCGGTGAACAAGCTCGGAACTTGAAACTAATACACAGTTGGCTGTAAAACTATACAAAGAGACAAATGATTTTGTACTCTCTGCTTGGTCTGTGTACGACTCATACATGTACGGCTGAATGCTGGTCTTCTCACTCATGTTGCTTCTCTCTGTCTCCCTGTCTGCTGCTAAACACAGAGCGGGAGCTCTTGGCTCCGCCCCCTTGTTACGTTGGGCGGGAAGTCGAAACTAATTTTCATGTGAAGCAACACACCCCTAAAACGGCTGCCTGTGGACACGCCCCCAACATGACACATTATAACACATAATAAAACAATCTGAATTGTGTTTTGAACTGAACCTAAACTGGCACACTCAGAAGAATAATATTACTAATAATAATAATATTAAATCTTTAAAAAGGGGTAAATTATGTGCCCTTTAATTCGTTTGTACTTGTTTATTTAAAAAAAACGTTGTAAGAGCCTGGAGGTATTATAGACTTCGCAAATTGAGTTTGTAGACATTTGTAGGTACAGACATCTATTGTGTGCGTTCTTGGCAGTTTTTTCCTGTCTTTTTAATATTGTCCATATCGATATCGGAATTATATTGTATCGACCGATATTTAAGAAATATATCGTGATATAAATTTTTGCCATTTTGTCCAGCCCTATGTCATATCTGCCAACATTCAGATCATAAAATCCATGAGATTTTATCTGGGGGTGAGCGTGAAGTGAAGAGTAGGGGCGCGTGCTTGCGAAGTGAAGTGCAGGGGGGGTTTGGAGCAGGTTAAGTGAAGAGCGAGAGAGCGGGTATGAAGATGGTTGCACGTTGGGTTTGGTGCGCATGGGGACTGAACCAAAAAGGGGGTGGGGGGTTAGGAGTGGAATTCTGGGAGATTTCCGGGAGACAGAACAACACGGGAGATGGGCGGGAGATGGGTCTGAAATACGGGAGACTCTTGGGAAAGTTGCCAGGTATGCCTATGTTCAGGTGTGTTTGATTAGTGTTGGAGCTAAAGTCTGCAGGACACTGGCCCTCCAGGACCGAGTTTGCCCACCCCTGCTATAAACTGATTTCTACATTAGGAAATCAGCATGTTCGGTAAATCAAACCCGAAGGTTTCCATCCAGAATCTCTGCAAACATGTGTATGCACTTGCCACAATTTAGTATGGGGTGAAAGAAATTACTCATGGCTGAAATGAGTGTTGGCTTGAGAAGGATTGGGTCTGGACCCCGACAGGGCGGATCATGAACTCTGTATAGAGATCAGAATAGATGTTTTGAGTGAATGTCACAGCACATCAGCGGTGTCAGGAGGACAGTCAACAGCCCTCAGCGGATCACACATTCACAAACGCATCCCATCAGGCCATCCCTGATCCCTTCTGGAGTTTTAGAGGAGTAATCTTCGACTAAACAGATCTGAGTGTGCTTTCAACAACGTGAAATCCAAACTGACCTAATTTGCCGTCTTTAATAAACGTCTCAGCTCATGTTGGTGGTGATTCATTTCCCCCAAATAAAAACTCCCAAAAATTGCTTTTGTGAAAATGTAATAAGTTTCTCTCGCCTCGTTTCTGCTGATGTAATCAAGGCCACACAGGGGAGAAAATAAGACAACTAGATTTCCCCACGCAAAACCTTCAGTCACAACACTGGGTAAAAAACCATTACTATGCAGTTGCTAAGGTGTTTTGTGCGGTTGCCAGGGTGTTGCTACTCAGTTGCCAGGGTGTTCTGTGTGGTTGCCATTTATGCGCTTGCAAGGGTGTTGCTTTGCAGTTGCTAAGGTGTTATGTGGGGTTGCTAGGGTGTTGCTACACAGTTGTTAGGGGGGTTCTGTGTGGTTGTCATGTGCCTGCAAGTGTGTTGCTATGCAGTTGCCAAGGTTTTCTGTGTGTTCTGTCCAAGGTGTTCTGTCAGGTTGCTAGGGTGTTGCTTCACAGAAGTTAGGGTGTTCTGTCAGGTTGCTACGGTGTTGCTTCACAGAAGTTAGTGTGTTCTGTGTGGTTGCCATATATGTGCCTGCAGGGGGTGTTGCTATGCAGTTGCCAAGGTTTTCTGTGTGGTTGCAAATGTGTTGCTACTCAGTTGCTAGGGTGTTCTGTGAGGTTGTGAAGGTGTTGCTGCGCAGTTGCTAAGGTGTTTTGTGAGGATGTGAGAGAGTTGCTCTGCAGTTGCTAAGGTGCTTTGTGCAGTTGTGAGGGTGTTGCTGTGCAGTTTCCAAGGTGTTCTGTGTGGTTGCCTGGGGGGTGCTTCTCGGTTGCTAGGGTTGTCTGTGTGGTTACCATCTATGTGCCTGCAAGGGTGTTGCTATGCAGTTGCTAAGGTGTTTTACGTGGTTGCTTATGTGTTGCTACTCAGTTGCTAGGGTGTTCTGTGAGGTTGTGCGGGTGTTGCTGTGCAGTTGCCAAGGTGTTCTGTGTGGTTGCCAGGGTGTTGCTTCTCAGTTGTTAGGGTGGTCTGTGTGTTTACTATCTATGTGGCTGCAAGGGTGTTGCTATGCGGTTGCTAAGGTGTTCTACGTGGTTGCTAATGTGTTGCTACTCAGTTGCTAGGGTGTTCTGTGAGGTTGTGCGGATGTTGCTGTGTAGTTTCCAAGGTGTTCTGTGTGGTTGCCAGGGTGTTGCTTCTCAGTTGCTAGGGGGGTCTGTGTGGTTGCCATTTATGTGTCTGCAAGGGTGTTGCTATGCAGTTGCTAAGATGTTCTATATGGTTGCTAATGTGTTGCTACTTAGTTGCTGAGGTGTTCTGTGAGGTTGTGAGGGCGTTGCTATGCAAATGTTAAGGTGTACTGTGTGGTTGCCAGGGTGTTGCTACTCAGTTGCTAAGGTGTTATTTGGGGTTGCCAGGATTTTTCAACACAGAAGTAAGGGTGTAATGTGTGGTTGCTATCTTTGTGCCATCAAGGGTGTTGCTATGCAGTTGCTAAGGTGTTCTGTGTGGTTACCAGGGTGTTGCTACTCAGTTGTTAGGGTGTTCTGTGTGGTTGCCATCTATGTGCCCGCAGGGGTCTTGCTCTGCAGGGGCTAAGGTGTTTTGTGCGTATGTAAGGGTGTTGCTGTGCAGTTGCTAAGGTGTTTTGTGTGGTTTTAAAGGTGTTGCTGTGCAGTTTGCTAAAGTGTTCTGTGTGGTTGCCAGGGTGTTGCTACTCAGTTGCTAGGGTGTTCTGTGTGGTTGCCATTTATGTGTGTGCAAGGCTGTTGCTATGCAGTTGCTAAAGTGTTCTGTGTGGTTGCCAGGGTGTTGCTACTCAGTTGCTAAGATGTTATGTGGGGATGCCAGGATGTTGCTACACAGTTGCTAGGGTGTTCTGTGTGGTTGCCAACTATGTGCCTGCAAGGGTGTTGCTATGCAGTTGCAAAAGTGTTCTGTCTAAATGCAAGGGTGTTGTTTTGCAATTGCTAAGGTGTTCTGTGGGGTTGCTAGGGTGTTACAACAGTTATTAGGGTGTTCTGTGTGGTTGCCAACTATGTGCCTGCAAGGGTGTTGCTATGCAGTTGCTAAGGTGTTCTGTGGGGTTGCTAGGGTGTTGCTACACAATTGTTAAGGTGTTATGTGAATGAGTGTGTATGGGTGTTTCCCAGTACTGGGTTGCAGCTGGAAAGGCATCCACTGCGTAAAACATATGCTGGATAAGTTGGCGGTTCATTCCGCTGTGGCGACCCCTGATTAATAAAGGGACTAAGCTGAAAAGAAAATGAATGATTGAAACTATGTTGTAGTTGCCAGGCAATTGTTACGCAGTTGATAATGTATTTTGTGTGGTTGCCAGGGCGTCACCATGTGGTTTCTTGGGTGTTCTGTTGCCATGCAGTTAGTAAGGATCTGTGAGATTGCCAGGGATGATGCTAGGTGGATGCTTTCTGGGCCAAATCCCAAGTCTCTATGAACTGCATCAAAATATAAATGTGTCAGGTTATTCTTCATGCTATGCACCCGACCAAACGACACATTAGATAAAGGATTCAAATATATTTCTTAAGACGAAAAGAAAATGTTCTGTGCCTTGGATATTAATGCACAGCCAGACGATCATGTGCAAAACATCACACACTGAGGATCCAGCCGTCATCTGTCCATTAACAAAACAACAAATGCAGATAAAACAAAGCTGCATTTACACTAGACAGGCTGAAAGACTCCACTCCCGTTTGCTAAAATGAAAGCTAGTGGCAAAAACAGGCAGCAGATGGTAACAGATCCATGACCCCTGGAGATGTTTTTAAGTGTCTCCACGGTTTCATGTAAAACACTTGCTAAGAAACACACCACAGACTCACAACCCCTCACATAAGGACCATCAGATTAACCCCCTGCCCAAATTCAGACTACTTTCATGTGCAGGTCACTGCCATTGGCCTGATGAACAGACAGTGACCAGTGAGAGACGGCCAGAAATAAATCCTATTGGCATTTTACACTCACACACACATACACTAGTACAGCTATCTTTATGGGGACTTTCCAAGTACTGTATATTCCCTCCCTCCACCCCTAAACACAACCCTCAGAGGACACAGTCTGCCCTTTTACATCCTCAAAATACATCACTGTGTGATTTATGAGCAGATTACTGATTGGGACCATTAAAAATGTCCCCACAAGGTCAAGAGAACCAGTGTGTGTGTCCGATCTAGCAACAACCGTAACTGGAAGAGGCCGGGCAGGGACCACTTGTACTTTTGGGGGGCACACTTTAACATACATCACAAAGTACTTAAACAATTATTCAAAGTTTTTTTTTCATGCATCACTCTGCAGTCTTCATAAACAAGATAATTAAATAACTTAAACTCAAGATAATCTTCCTTGTTAATTTATTTGACAAGTAACTTTGTATTGGTGTAGGAGAACACATATCTAACATTCAAGTACATCAAGGCACATTGTTGCACCTGTAAACTTTAACAGACAGGCCTACAGTTGAAGTCGATTATTTTGCCCTCCCGTTCATTTAAAATAATGTTTCCCAAGTGATTAACAAACCAAGAAAATTTTCACAGTGTTTCCTATAAAAAATAATTCTTCTGGAGTCATAATAAGTCGTATTTCTTATTGTTTATATCTTGAATAAAAGCAGTTTCTAATTAAAATAAAAAAAATTTAAGGTCAGTATTATTAGCATCCTTTTTGATATACACAACAAATCAGTTACACAATAATTTGACTAATTATTCCAACTTTCCTAGTCAACATAACCTAATTAAGTCTTTAAATTACACTTTAATCTGAATCAAAGACTATAGAATACTTACAGGGACTTTGTCTGAATACAACTGTCCTGCAAAATAACTAGTCAAATATTATGCACTGACTGTCACCATGGGGAAGATAAAAAGTAGATATTAGAAATTAGTTAAACTATTAGGTTTAAAAATGTGTTGTAAATAAATCATGTGTTTTAGACTCGTGCTTTATGTCATGACGGAAATCAAAAATGAATTGAAGGATTCGGATTTCTGCCTTCCAATCCGTCTCATCATGGATCAAAGTTCATCCTTTTCTCATCATCCTGTTCCTCATTACTTTTTTATTAAATATTATTATTAGATTTTTTAGATGAGTATTTAACTTTGAAATGATTTAAACTAATGAATAAGTTAACACACTGCTCTATGTAAGAATGTTCAGTGCATTTGCCTGTCTCTGTGTAACTTTTTCAGGAGCCACCAAACTAAGTCAGAGGTCACAGAGACCTCGAGTGGAACTGAAGAGCTGAGGACTGGAACTGTTCCTATTGTTATTTCTATGAGTTACTATCGAAAATGTCTAAAGTGATTTTGCTATTTTTCCGGTTAATTCTTTTAAAGTGATTCTACTTTTTATTCGAGATAGACTTTGTGTAGTAAGGATATTATAACTGCCTGAATGCAGATTATACTGGTTTTTAACCAGTTTTGATAAAGACGGCTGAGAGTACACTCAGCCTTGGATAAGAAACAAATTATACTTTAAAGGGCACCTATGGTAAAAAATCTACTTTTCAAGCTGTTTGGACAGACATATGTACATGTATGGTGTATAGACCGTCATATTGGAGTGATATAAACACACCCAGTGCTTTTTTTTTTTTCAATTTAACAACATAAAAATGGTGGACCAATTGGAGCGGTTTTCAGATCGACCGCAACTTTACGTAGGAGAGCGGTCCCCCCGCCCACCAAAATTGATTGACAGGCGCGTCATCATATCCTCAGTTTGTTGATTCACGTCCGCCATTTTCAGCGTGAGTCGAAGCGATATCACTAAAGGAACACCCTAGCTCTATTTTTAGATGCAAGGCTCATTGGGCTCAACACAAGAGCAATATTCTCCACATTATCGCTCTAATCGGAATTATTGGTTGTATCTTTAGGTAGGTTTGCAAACAAGTGTACTTCTCATTAAGTCTACCTTATACTTCAGCCGTTTGCATTTCTCGCGATCCCAGAAGCTCCCTGTGATCTTAACTAGCATGCGTTTTAGAATTCTAAACATAGGTTTCTATCAGGGTACACTCAAGTCGGCGGCTGGGCGCCGCGGACCACTGCAGACTTGAAGCGCCGTTGTGTGTACCCTGATAGAAACCTATGTTTAGAATTCAAAAATGCGTGGCGCAACGATTCGGGACACTTCATGTTTCTGCCGCGCCACAGAGAGTGTCTGGTGTGCCGTGTCGCGGTCAATGTTAATTCAGTGTGCGTGGTTATTAGTTTCTGTGTACAAGCTCTGCACTTGAAACTAGCACACAGTTGGCTGTAAAACTGTACAAAGACACAAATGATTTTGTACTCTCTGCTTGGTCTGTGTCCGAGCCGTACATGTACGACTGAATGCGGATCCTCTCACTCCTGCTCCTCAAACGCTGAGTGGGTGAGCTCATGGCCCCGCCCTCTTGTTACGTTGGGCGGGAAGCCGAAACTAATTTACATGTGAAGCAACACACCCATAAATCAGCGAGCTGTGGACACGCCCCCAACATGACACTTTTTAACACATTATAATAAAAAAAATCTGAATTGTGTTTTAAACTGAACCTAAACTGGTACACTCAGAAGAACCATAATATTAATATTAAATCATAAAAAAGAGGTAAACTGTGTGCCCTTTAAGTGTGTGTGTGTGCTATTTGATTGTGGATCCATTTCACAGCTCTGGAGTCAGCTCTAAACAGTCTATTGGATGTCTGACGTTTATGCTTGAGATATTGTTCAGAATTGTACGCACGCACCCTTACGTGGAAATTTTTCTAGTCTATCTGTGTTTTAACCAATCAGGTTAGAACACCTATATGTGTGACGCAGTTAATGACCTTGTGTGAGAGTTTAATTGTTATTGATTTGTGATTGTAAGCAGAGCGGCCTAGGAACTCATTGTGAGCGTTGAAGCTGGCTTCTGCTGATGAAACTGCAAACTATCTTCAGTAAACTTCATTTATTTATTTGAATCTCTGACTCCGGCTCTTCTTCATCTGACAGGCTGCTCATTCTTTGGGTTAAACTGTATACCATCTCTACAATATGAAGGCAAAACTAAACGAGTGGAATCTGACTTTTACATAAGCGTGACTGAAAACGTAAATTGATTAACGTCTTACATCTGTTCTCCGGTACTTGCCGACTGTTTGTAAATTCAAGACTGCATTTCCTAATGTAAATTTCTGATTAATAATGGCCTCTGCAGAGCCGAGGACTTCCTCTATTACTGTAAAAGTGTTAACTCACTATTGAAAACAGAAGTCTTGTATCATCAACAGTGGACATTTTGATAGTGCTTCACAACATGAACATGACTGAAGTTGAATCTTATTACCTGCGTCAATTTGGGGGTTAAATTCTGACGAATGTGGGGAACAGTCCAGTCTGTTGACAATATCGGAGGACAATGTGGACCTTTTCTTTTGAATGATGTGAGCTGGGAGTGCAACGCAATCTCACAGCAATTCGTAACTTTTTGATTTAGTGGCTACGGACAACAACGTTTAGGCAGGTTAAGGCAGGTTTGTTGCT
>NC_079449.1:5077282-5119782 GCF_903798145.1 Danio aesculapii | reverse complement strand
AATGTAAATGGTAGTTTTCAAAAATCAGATCTGGTCAGAAAAACACACACAAAGTAACCAGGTGTGAACAGCCCCTTTTAATGTGCTTCTCCGATGAAATATATTCCATCTCTCATTTCTGATAATCTCCCGATTCTCCCCGCTTCTCTTCTCACGCCCCTTTTTCCTGCTTTTAAAATTCCACCAGATTCAGATCGAGTAATCTCTCCTCCATCCTCCAGTCCCTCTCTCCACAGCTGCTCGTTCCTGAGAGTGTGGGAAGAGCTGGAGTCCTTGAGATCTTAAGTGAAGGTTACACTCCTGCAGATTCTGACTCGCACACAAACACATTCTGCGCTGAATGCTGATTACCAGCACAATGCCTTCATTGGCCATCAGTGCTTCGTCCGCTTTTCCCAGCATCCTCTACTGGTGTCTCATTGAAGAGAAGAATGTATCCTCTGAGTATAACCAATAGCATATATCAGTGGTGCCAAAAGACATCAAAATAGATCAAAACATGAGGGTATTCGCATATGGAGAGTACACTTATGAGGGGATTATTTTACTCATACAGTTGAAGTCAGAATTATTCACCCTCCTGTGTTTTATTCTCAAATAGTTCCCAATTGATATTTAACAGAGCAAGGGATTTTTTACAGTATTTCCTACAATAAAAGCAGTTTATTTTTTATAAACCATTTTACGATCAAAATTATTAGCCCCTTTAAGCTATATTTGTTTTCGATTGTTTACAGAACAAACCATCGTCATATAATAACTTGCCTAATCACTCTAACCTGTCTAGTTAACCTAATTAACCTAGTTAAGCCTTTAAATGTCACGTTAAGCTGTATAGAAGCGTCCTGAAAAATATTTAGTCAAATATTATGTGCTGTCATGATCAGTGGCATCGCTAAACCCAATTTACTGTGGCACGTGCTCCAGCAAAACTCGCCAGTGCCCCAGTAACTGCTTTGAGATATAATTTACTTCCTATGCAAGTGTATTTAATAAGAATGATCATTTCGAAATAAAGACGTTATTCTCTATGTGTAGCCAAATTAACGCTGGTCAAAGCAATGCGTTTAATCAAAAAGCAAACTGACGCATCTCCGCTTGTGAGCAGACAACCCGCGCGCCTTTCGCACACGCTGCTCGTCTCCAGGTGAGAGTCCCGGTAGTTATCATGCACACCAAAAAACATGCTGCTCACTCGTCGCTCATGCGTTCTCAAACCAGCCTTTTTTTTTGTTTTTCAAGATGACAAAACTAAAGTACTAAGCATGCCTCCTGATTTTTTTGTGTGAAGTAAAAAGGAGGGATGACGAGTCGGGGAGGTAAGACCTAATTTTCTGTGTCAAGTGTCAAGTCTAAGACAACAGATAATTCTATAACACATCTTTTTTTGTATTCTATTGAATTTCATTCAAATAAAATTAATATTCATGCAAAATATTTCATAAGTTATCTTAGCATCACTCTAGCTGAGTCTTAACATTGTTTTCCAGTTACATTTAAGATTATTTAGAATAATAATTGTATAATAACAATAATACTTTTATTTATAATACATATTTGTTTTGTATTTATTATATATATATATATTGGCTGCTAAGAAATTTGCGTTGAAGAGCAGTTGGACAGGTGTACCTAATAAAGTGGCCAATGAGCGTATACGTTTGCGTTTCTCTAAAGACTAATATTAATTAAATATATAAATTATTACACATTACACATTATTACACATTATTATTATATAAATTATTACACATAATTACACATAATTTTTTATTAAAAAATTATATACACAATTTTTTTGAGAGGGGGGGGCGTGCGTGCTTCAGTGGAGCTTTATGTCTAGCAACGCCCTTGATCATGACAAAGATAAAATAAATCAGTTATTAGAGATGAGTTATTAAAATTTTTATGTTTAGAAATGTGTTGAAAAAAATCTTCTCTCCGTTAAACAGAAATTGGGGGAAAAAATAAACAGGGGCTAATAACTCAGGGGGGCTAATAATTCTGACTTCAACTGTACTGCAGTTATAAACAGAGATGTGTCCCTGATTTACACTAGAAAACACTGTGTAATGCTGCATGTTGTTAGTGTTTTTAGCTCATTGTTTTGTGGGTGATAAAGTGTGTTTGTGGGCTGTCCACCTTTGCTGGTGTTCTGGAAGAATGAGTTTATTTGAGACCTGAATAAAGTGTTTTGGTAGTTGTAATGCATTTTGAATGTGAAATAAACTATTTTAACAAGCTGAAAGTCGGTTAGGAGAATTCTGTCAAGAGTTTTGCAAAAGTGAGCTAAGTATTGAGAAATGAGTCCTAGCGTCTGTAAAAAACTGTAAATGGATGCTTAAAAAGGGAAAATACTATTATATGTTATAACAACTGGGGTGACGCGGTGGCACAGTGGGTAGCACGATCGCCTCACAGCAAGAAGGTCACTGGTTCAAGCCTAGGCTGGTCAGTCAGCATTTCTGTGTGGAGTTTGCATGTTCTCCCTGTGCGTGGGTTTCCTCCGTGTGCTCCGGTTTCCCTCACAAGTCCAAAGACATGTGCTATAGGGGAATTGGGTATGCTAATTTGTCCGTAGTGTATGTGTGTGAATAGGAGTGTATGGGTGTGAAAAACATTTGTATAAAAACATATGCTGGATAAGTTGGCAGCTCATTCCGCTGTGGCGACCCCTGATTAATAAAGGGGGTAAGCCTAAAAGAAAATTAATGAATGACAACTGGACTTATATATTGTATATTATATATTATATGATAACTGGAAACATATTTCAGTTAAAAATGTATTTTTTATTATTTATTTTTACTATACCTTTTACTTTTGGATTTTACATTTGGCTTTAGTACGCTATTCTGACGCTGCTACTATAAGGCTCTCTATCTTACACCTTAACATGTTTCTTTTCCTCTGAGGTCTCACACACACACACACACACACACACACACACACATAATGTACTTCCTCCCCCGCTCCACTTGCTCTCCTTTTATTCTGTACTGTATTCCACAGAAACACTTCTGCCCCGAACCACACGTCTGATCTCCAGACTCAAGGGGTTCCTGCGTGTGTGTGTGTGTGTGTGTGTGTTTGTGTGTGCTATAGTTCAGGGTTGTAAGCACTTTTACTGTCTGGTCCCCGAAGCTGAGGACCTGGAATGTGTCCCGGACTTAATTAAGATGGCAGACACTGACACACACACACACACACACACACACACACACACACACACACACACACACAAAGAGAAAAAAGAGAAAAGGACAAGAAGATGCCCACCCTGACAGTACCTGTTAATGACCAAATAAAAAAGAAAAAGAAAAACATAACTAAGTCAGGCTCTAATAGTCTTATGAAATATATAAATATCCTACACTACCTGACAAAAGTCTTGTTGTGGATCCCAGTTGTAAGAGCAACAAATAATAACTTCACTTATAGTTGATCATTTGGAAAAGTGGCACAAGGTGGATTTTTCAGCTGAATCCTCTGTTGATCTGCATCCCAATCATCACACATACTGCAGAAGACCTACTGGAACACCCAAGATTCTCACAGAAATCAGTCAAGTTTGGTGAAGGAAAAATCATGGTTTGGGGTTACATTCAGCATGGGGGGCGTGTGAGAGATCTGCAGAGTGGATGGCCACATGAACAGCCTGAGGTCTCAAGACTTTTGTGCTGCCCATTACATTACAAACTACAGGAGAGGGCAAATTCTTCAGCAGGATAGCGCTCCTTCTCATACTTCAGCCTCCACATCAAAGATCCTGAAAGCAAAGAAGGTCAAGGTGCTGCAGAATTGGCCAGCCCAGTCACCAGACATGAACATTATTGAGCATGTCTGGCGTAAGATGGAGGAGGAGGCATTGAAGATGAATCCAAAGAATCTTGATGAACTCTGGGAGTCCTGCAAGAACGCTTTCTTTGCCATTCCAGATGACTTTATTAATCAGTGATTTGAGTCATTGCAGAGATGTATGGATGCAGTCCTCCAAGATCATGATGGAGTCAGACACAATATTCACTCTGTTTCCACTGCATCATGAGTTTATATTCTATACTGGACATTATTTCTGTTCAGTGACAAGACTTTTGTCTAAGCAGAGTCAGACCTTACTGTCCTAATTAAAGAATTAAAAATCAAGGCCTGATCATGTTTATTGTGGTAAAATAAGTGTAATCTAGAGGCCTTTGCTTTCATATAAACCACTTCTGAGACTAAATGATCAAGAAGTCAAGCTATTTGTTGTTCCTAAAACCTGGATAGACGACAAGACTTGTCAGGTAGTGGCAAACTCAAAGTTACTTTTCATCACCTTGGAATTATAAGGTTCTGTCTGCGTTCTGAATGATTTTGAGATATTGAGCTTCAAAGATTTTGCATACCATAGCAAACAGTATGTGTGTAACATATGTTTTTTAAATAAAAAAGTGTTAAAATGTAAACAACTTATAAAAAAACATCCCATAATGTAAATAAGTTGTCAATCAATAAAAGTATGTCAATAGCTAAATTTTGACAAAAATGTCAGATAGAACCTTATAATTGTAAGGTGACGTTTTATCCATTCAGCATTTGATTTTTTGACAGCAAATGACACAGGTTTCTCCCAACAGATAATAAGATGTACAAGAGGCATCATTGCACAATATATAAAGTTGAAGTATTTTTCCCCCAATTTTTGTTTAACAGAGAGAAGATTTTTTTTCAGCACATTTCTAATCATAATAGCTTTAATAACTCATTTCTAATAACTGATTTATTTTATCTTTGCCATGATGACAGTAAATATTATTTGACTAGATATTTTTCAAGACACTTCTATACAGCTTAAAGTGACATTTAAAGGCTTAACTAGGTTAATTAGGTTAACTAGGCAGGTTAGGGTAATTAGGCAAGTTATTGTATAATGATGGTTTGTTCTGTAGACTATCAAAAAAATATATAGCTTAAAGGGGCTAATAATATTTACCATAAAATGCTTTTTTTTATTAAAAACTGCTTTTATTCTAGCCGAAATAAAACAAATCAGACTTTCTCCAGAAGAAAAAATATTATCAGACATACTGTGTAAATTTCCCTGCTCTGTTAAACAAAACTTGGGAAATATATATATATATATATATATATATATATATATATATATATATATATATATATATATATATATATATATATATATATATATATATATATATATATATATATATATATATTTCTCAGCTTTTATGACATATAAACAAAAACTTTAAGTTGGAATTTACCAGGGGTATGAATCATTTCAGGTTTTATATATATATATATATATATATATATATATATATATATATATATATATATATATATATATATATATATATATATATATATATACATATACATGCAGTCAACGTGTACGTCACACAACTATTTTTTATGGTTTTTATCATAAGCCTTAAATTTGTATTTTAGTCACACGTTTTCTTTAGGCTTTTTCGCTTCACACGTCCACACACACACTTTGCAGACATCTTAACACACAATTCCCATCTGACACTAAAAGAGACCGCAATGACAGAATCCATGACACTTCTGAAATACACACCATGAGCGTCACGGCTCAGCGCTGTCATACGTGTGTGTGTGTGTGTGTGTGTGTGTGTGTGTTCAGTGCTGGACTGATTCAGAATATTAAACATGGCAAAACAAATCATATTTTAGCAGAGATGCGAGTCTGCAATTGCTGCATGACACAGACAGTAAACAACCATTGCTTGTCATTGCTGCGTCCAGTTCACACACCAAACACTCTTTGACTAATGCACTACAGGAGATCACACATAACACATTCACAATTTAAATAAGCTTCACAAATGACATGCTGAATCTAGTTTAAAGGGAAATAAATGAATCTTATTATGCAGTAGCTGTAAGGAATTGGTTCGATGTTGAATCAATCCAATGAATTGAGGAATCCAGAAAATGACTGATCCAATGAATTGGTCTTAAAAGTTCATATAAATGAACCAGACACATCTAATTCTTAAAACAAAGTGCTTACAAAACAAATCTGTTAAATAAAGTTAAATAAATTCCTCTGTATATGCAATTTACAAAAGAAATGACTGGGAAATTATGTTGAATCAGTGAAAAGAATTACTTGTTGAATCCGATTCTCAATCAAATGACTCAGTTGATTTAGTTCTTGTAATGAACCTGTCAAATAGACTTACAACTTGAGTCACTAAAAATGACTCTTATAATACAATTATTGACATTAAGTGGTCAAACTTCAAAGAGAATCACAAGTTAAAGCAGTCAAATAATTTACTACTACAGCTGAATCCGATCCTCAAACAAATGAATCTCAAAAAGGCGATGTTGAATAAGCCTAATTAATTATACAAATGAATCGATTCATGAATTAGTCCAAAGGAATCAATTAAAACGAATTATTATGCATCTGAAACCAGTTCTCAAACAACTGACACGTTTGTTCCAGAAAAAAATACAAGTTGAATCAGATTCACAAAGTAATGACTCCTGGTGAATCAAAATTGTGGATAATTTGAATTGGTCAAAAGGAGCCAAATCGTGAATCAGTCTAATGAACACATTTGTCTAGTGAATTAGTCCTTGAATGAAGTTTGATTAAATGAATCAGATTAAATGGTCACAATGAATCAGGTCTTGAATGAGTCTATTGAATCCATCAGCCTAATGAATTAGTTACTGAATCAAATTTGATTAAATTAATTGTTCAAAATGAATCAGATGTTGAATCAGTCTGATGAACACCTCAGTCTAGCAAATTAGTCGCTGAATTAAGTTTAATTAAATGAATTGGTTAAAATGAACCAGATCTTGAATCAGTCTAGTGAATTAGTCATTGAATCAAGTTTGATTAAATTAATTAAAAAGGAATCAGATCTTGAATCAGCCAAGAGGATTAGTCACTGAATCAATTTTAATAAAATTAATTTTTTAAAATAAATTAGATCTTGAATCAGTCTAAATAACTAAAGATTGAATCACATCTGATTAAATGAATTGGTCAAAAGGAATCAGATCTTGATTCAGTTTAATGAACACCTCAGTCTAGTGAATTAGTCATTGAATCACATTTATTGAAATGAATTGGTCAAAATGAATAAGATCTTGAATAAGTCTAATGAATACCTCGGTCTAGTGAATTGGCCACTGAATCAAGTTTAATCAAATGAACTGGTAAAAAGAAATCAGATCTTGAATTTGTCTAGTTAACTAGTCAGTGAATCAAGTTTGATTAAATGAATTAGTCAAACAGAATCAGATCTTGAATTAGTCTAATGAACTAGTCAGTGAATCAAGTTTGATTAAATGAATTGGTCAAAATGAATCAGATCTTGAATCAGTCTAATGAATTTGTAGTTGAATCAAGTTTGATTAAATGAATTGGTCAAAAGGAATCAGATCTTGAATCAGTCTGAATAACTAATGATTGAATCACATCTGATTTAATGAACTGGTCAAAACGAATCAGATCTTGAATAAATCTATGGAACACATCAGTCTAATGAATTAGATATTGAATCAATTTTAATAACATGAATTGTTCAAAATGAATTAGATCTTGAATCAGTCTAAATAAAATAATGATTGAGTCACATCTGATGAAATGAATTGGTCAAAAGGAATCAGATCTTTAATCAGCCTAGTGAACTAGTCAGTGAATCAAGTTTGATGAAATGAAATGGTCAAAATGAATCACATTTTGAATCAGTCTAATGAACACCACGGTCTAGTGAATTAGCCACTGAATCATGTTTCATTAAATGAATTGGTCAAACAGAATCAGATTTTGAATCAGTCTAATGAATTAGTAATTGAATCATGTTTTATTAAATGAATTGGTCAAACAGAATCAGATTTTAAATCAGTCTAATGAATTAGTAATTGAGTCAAGTTTGATTTAATGAATTGGTCAAAACAAATCCGATCTTGAAGGATTCTATTGAACACCTTAGTCTAGTGAATTAGTCATTGAATCACATTTTTTAAAATGAATTAATCAAAATGAAACAGATTTTGAATCAGTCTAAAGAACTACTCATTGAATCACGTTTGATGAAATAAATTGGTCAAAAACAATCAGATCTTGAATCAGTCTAGTGAATTAGACATTGAAACAGGTTTCATTAAATGAACTGGTCAAAATGAATCAGATCTTGAATAAATCTACTGAACACATCAGTCTAATGAATTAGCCACTGAATCAAGTTTGATCAAATAAATTGATCAAAAGGAATCAGATCTTGAATCAGACTAAATAACTAATCATTGAATCACATCTGATGAAATGAACTAGTCACAAGGAATCAAATCTTGAATCAGTTCGTTGAACCAACACCTCATTCTAATTAATTAGCCACTGAATCAAGTTAACAAATGAAACACTCATACAGCCTGGTTCTGGAAACGATTCATTCCTAAACAAACATTTCAAATGAATGATTCTGAATCTAATAACTGGATGTATAATTGATGAATATAATGCACAACTGAATACACTCACCCTCAGTGTGGATGGCAGACACGTAGGTCCAGTTGTATCTCTTCACTATGTCCACCATGGCTCTGGCCTGCTGAGCGTCAGACGGCACGACCCTCATGAAGTATTTGTAGAGTGATTTATCGCTCAGGTCCATACTGGTGGCGGAGTACGCGATCTGAGGGATGTTAAACAGCTGCAGCAAATTCTGCACCTGGATGGCCACAGAGCTCGAACCCGGACCGATCAGCCCAACGATTGGCTTCTTGCCCTTCATAGGCGTGGCTCCAGGATCAGCACATCTAGCCCCGCCCCCAGCCTCCTCACTTTCATCAGCAGCAACAAGCGAGTCTCTTATGAACTCGATGCTTTGTTCTAGGGCGACGGCTGAGTGCCAGCAGGAGTCTCGAATTTCACACCCTAGGGTGACGTTGGGAAGGATTTTGGGGTCTGCGTTGATTCGGTCCAACGTATGCATCATGGCCTCAACCCGCTGGATGCCGTACTGCTCTCTGACAGCGCCGCATTTGCGTTCATGCACCTTATCGGCAGGTGGTTGGTGGTGAACGGAGAAAAGCGCACCGATGATGATGTCACCAGGAATATGGGCGACGACCCGTCGTTCATTGGATTGGGCCGTCGACACCAGCGACGTCACTCGCCAAAGCAGCAGAGCGAGAGAACACAAAATGACCATTGTGGAGTAAATTAGAGGGTGTGCTTGTGTTCCTGTCCTCCCCGGCTCACATCAGTGCCAGTCACGGGTGATGGCGATGAAGGCGCTCAGATGTTTCCGCTCTTAAGTTTCCGTAAATCTGACTAGAGCAGAGGGAACAATGCGGCTTTGAACTGCGCTGTCATTCGTCCGAGAGCTTCTATGGCGACCCTGAGCAGGATGCTGGGTCGTTGCCGTGGCAACCTGGAGATGGGGACGGCATGAGATGAGGGGCCTCATAACCTTGAACGAGAAGAGATGGACACAGATGTTAAACGAACTGATAAAGCATGGCTCGAAACAAGCACACATAGGCTCCTTCACAGCACAAATGACCACCGTAAAGTTTCAGTGTTGACTATAATTCAACTCAGTTCAGTCATGATCCAGAATAGGGTCGCATAGGATATTGTTATGATCTGCATTGGTCACATCACAGGATCTGCAATGTCAATGTGGATGACCAGGAGCCAGACTCATGATCTGAGGAGTCATTGTAAAGTTTAAACATAAAGTTATTAATAAGTTCACCATTTGGATCTGTTTTTTACGCCTATGGCAATCGTTACAATCCCATTTTAAAGTATTCAGACACAATAAATTATAATTTTTTCTTTTAAGATTTATTTTTGCCCTTATTTCCTTTATTAGATAGGACAGTATTGAGACAGGAAGCAAAGTTGGAGAGAGAGAGAAGGGTAGGGTAATGTCCTCGAGCCGGGATTCGAACTCGGGACACCCTGACATATCACTGCACCATATGTTGGCGCACCAACCACCAGGCCATTGCACTGACAATTACAATTTTTTTTAACTTTATAGGTGCTGTATGTACATTTTTGACTCTTCTAAAGCATATTAATACCATAATATGTTTGCAGATATGTCAGAAACATGCTAAGTGAACATATCTATCTAAAAAAAAGATGCTGAAGTCAGATATTCTGCTTTGAAAATGTGCTTTCCGTGCCAAAACGCTGTCTTTGTTTTGCTAATTATATTTCAGCACCATTGGTTGCCTTCATGGAAAATCACATATTTTATTCATTCATTCAGGAAGGCTCTCAAAGCATGCGTCCGTGACTGAAATGCGACCTCCAGTGGAGAGTAGCAGCTTCTAAAATAAGACGCAGATTCAGAGTTCCACATGAGGTGGTTATTAATTAGCAAATAATGTAAATATTACGAACTTAAACATCAGGTTATTGTGTAACCCCGTGTCCTAACAACTCGCTATGTGACAAGATTTGCAGTGATAAACAATTTGGATGTTTGCACCAGACGAAACACTACAGAAATTTAAATACAGCCATTCAGAAGCACAGAATAGTGCACTCACTGCACTCTAATGAAATGCTAAGGTTTATAATCGAATACATATTAAAGCTCTTTAACATTATTAAATGTAGATGCTGAATCACTGATATGTGTTGGTTTGCACCTGAGTTAATAGTTCTCAAGTTTAATTTTAAACTGTTTACTTTTATTTTCCAGATCTTATGTGAACTATCTGCTGCTGCTTTCTGTAGTATGGCAATAAATATCATGTAAAATGGCATTCAAACTCACATTATTAGCAATTAACACTGAATAAAGCACATGAGGTGTACCTGAGGTCATCGTTGTCAGTTTTCTGTTGTTTAACTATGAGAACTAGAAGCCGTTTCTAAATATCAATTCGAGGGGGGGGGGGGGGGTTGGGGGGGGTTGTGATGGTCACGAGAGTATCCAAATTTTCTATACCCGCCTATGTCATTTCATGGAAACCGCACGATCTGGCAGAACTGCCCTCAACCCCGAAAGTGAAAACAAAAGTGACCGCCCTCATTATTCTGCCGGCCCTGGTCACCTCACAGCAAGAAGGTTGCTGGTTCGAGCCCTGGCTGAGTCAGTTGGCATTCCCGTGAGTTTCCTCCGGGTGCTCCGGTTTCCTCTACAGTCCAAAGACATGCGGTACAGGTGTCTGAGTGTGAATGGGTGTTTCCCAGTACTGGGTTGCAGGTGGAAGGGCATCTTCTGGGTAAACGTATGCTGCTGGATAAGTTGGCGGTTCATTCCGCTGTGGCAACCCCAAATAAATAAAGGGACAAAGCCGAAGAAAAATGAATGAATGAATGAATAAATGAATGAATGAAGTAGTAGGTTTGTGTTTGTCATTTGTGAGTAAAATGATTAAAATCTACTTGAATTAATTAATAATTATTTATTTTGCAAATTTAAAAAGAATCATCCACTAAACAGACAACAATGAATTGACTGAATGGCAGAAACTGTTGCTTCAGTTGATGTGACAAGAATATCTTTATTAGTAAAATACAATGATCAACATTGCATGAATAAACTAAATTATGTTAGCTGAACAAAATATTGTTACTGAGAAGAACTAAAAAACAGTTGTTGAGACAACTCAAAGTTCTTTCAGCATCAAGTTGCCTTGTTTTTTTGTTTTCTCAACAATTTATTTTTTACAGTATAGTTATCATTACCATTATAATCCCCAATATTAAAGAGCTCTGAGACTTTTAAATTCAACATCTGAAGACATGGTTTTGCAGGAAAGCTATAAAGATCCTGTGTGAAATAGACAGATGTGCACTGTTTAGACATTTAGAGCATGATGTTTTACTAGAAAATACTATAGCATTGTCTCTAATGTAATTTGTTGCATTTCTTGTATTCTATAGTAAACATTTACAAG
The DNA here is from genome assembly GCF_903798145.1 of Danio aesculapii. Classification (NCBI taxonomy): domain Eukaryota; kingdom Metazoa; phylum Chordata; class Actinopteri; order Cypriniformes; family Danionidae; genus Danio; species Danio aesculapii. The sequence goes on along the minus strand of NC_079449.1, from coordinate 5,107,857 downwards.
CAGTTTGTGAGTGAAAACTTTCTACACCAATGATGGGACTTATTTAGCAACTTCTACACTGTAAAAAAAAACATTTTTGCCTTATTTTTTTTTAATTGAATCAAATAAATGTTTCTAGTCATCTCAATTTACATCAATCAACTGACTAAAAACATTAAGCTCGACTTTGTAAAACCAGATCATCTTATTCAAATCAGTTAAAGCAACATAAAAATATGTGTTGTCTTGACTTTTTGTCTGTAAATCTTGTACAGTAACCGTTTCAAATACACGCCATCCAATTTTGAAGTACTCAAGTAGTACACTGAAAAAAATGATTCAAAGATGATTCCTTGGATTTACTCAATTTTTTACGTTGAGTGGTTGTAAACAATTTATTTGGGCTGAATTTAAACAAACAAATTAAGTTGAACATTGCTCAGTTTAATTTGTTTGTTTAAATTCAACACAAATAAATTGTTTGCAACAGTTTTGCATGCAACACTTTTTTCAGTGTACAAAATGTCCTCTAATAACCTTTATTAACTTTGAATCATTTACAATGACTGCATGGTGTCAAGTTAATCTCTGATGTATATGTTTACAGGTGCGTTTATATTCTGAGTGTGTGTGTGTGTTTGGTCTGAAAGTGCAAAGAAAAAGACAACGTTGTTACAAAGCTGTCAGCGAAGGTTCAAGAATAACCAAGAAAGCTTTCAGGCCTCGACATAAACAAAAACCACTTATATCGCCTGTCACACTCATTCACTACGAGCGCAGGCCAAAAACGAGGTGACAATTCTTCCAAAATAACACTGGATGAATAGACCTGCACTGTGAGGTTCTTTATAAATGAAGCACTGCCTCATTTAGCAGCGTCTAAGAGACAGTTTCACATGCCAAACCGCGGAGTGGTCCCTTAAAATATGCTCTAAAGGGGTCCATTAGAGATCACTCTGTCAGGAAGAAAAAATAAAAAGGCTGTCTTTGTTTCGAATATGAAATTATGGGAATATCTGAATGGAAAACGAATGCATCACACTGAAGCACCATTCAGCATTCTGCTAAAAAAGAAACAATGGGGAGGGAAAACAAACTGCAACCTCGTCAATACCAGCCATTCGTATTGAAATCATGCTGGCATTTACTGCTCACTTCATTCAAATGAATGCAAATGTCAGGCTGATAGGGCAGAGAGCTGCACTCACAGACCGAACGGGACGGATGAGAGGGAACGACCTTGCCGTTGATAACCGGGAGCTTTGCGCTGTCCGTGGTGCTGAAACACTGCAGTGGCCGAACAACTCTCACATGCATCTTATAATGCCTTGCATTAAAAGGTCTGACAGGCAATGCATATCTAACATGCAAACAGCATTGTGTGGATACGAAATGCACATATTGCATCCCCAATAAGTCATGCACATGCAACCGAATTCGCTCGCGCTCGGTCGATAATCTGCAGCGCGCTCCTCATTCCAGAACATCGCTCCACAGATCCAAACTCGCGCGCAGAGACTCTCTCTGTGTGTGTCCGTGCACAGGTTGCCTACGCTGATGTTCTGGTGACCGTCAGTCTTACCTGCCCCGCGCTGCGATCCACCACGGTCACGGACGGCGCGTGCTTCCCACAGGTGTACCGTCGGAGATTTGGGGTCGGTAGCCCGGTAAACGGCGGGGGCACAGGAGAGCCACAGCTGTAGTGTCGTCTCGTCTCCCTGTCACGCACTAACACTGGCGAAGCGTGATCATGCACTCACATACCAGTCCGCGACTCAACCCCTCCCACCCGTGAACCCCGAGATTGGCTGCTTCCAACCGGCCGCGGCACCTGCAAGCCTGCGCCTCTCCTCTAAACAACATCTACTGCCGCTACTGACTGCTTCACCAATGCATGTAGATTTTTAAAAGCAAGTGACTCTTGCAATCTTTGTAACAGAAATAAATAAATAAATATTTTAGATCTCGTTCTGGTACACTCAAAAATGCTGGGTTGTTTTAGTTCAACATTGATTCATATGAGCAAAATATGGATATTTTAGAAATTCATATGGACAATTGTTTTTACTTAGAATTATACTTTTAATCCCAACCGATGTGTCTGTCCATATTTGACCCAACCTTGAGCTAAATCAACCCAGAATCCATTATATTAAAAAGGAATGAATGAAGCTTTGGGGCAGGGCGCGTGCATGTGACTGACAATCCAGTCTTATTATTTATCTGTAAACACAAGATCGCTAAATTAAAAGGGACCCCACATCCATCCCTGCGGTACCCCACCTCCACCAAACACAGACCATGCAGCAGAAGACCACCACCACCTTGTGGCTCTTCGCTGTTCCGGAAATTTAAGTAACTCTTTAAAAAATGGGATAATGTTTAATTAACTCCGTGGATTTAAGCTGGAAAGATCAGATACGGCCTAAATTAAGAGCTATGTGAATGTATATGTGACGGCAAATTACCCTTTTCATGATTAAAGGCATAGTTCAAGTTCAACCCCCCTAAAAAAGTCTGTCATTACTCTCGTGTTGTTGGAAAACTGCATGACTTTCTTCCGTCGGCTTTTATAATACTGTTTAATCTATTATTGAGTCATCTAAACATTTATACATAATAAATACATAGGCTAAATAAATTAAATAAAAGAGTGATTTTTCCCCTCTTCCCCTTGATTTTTCGAAGTAATTACACAGAAAAATTAATTTAAATGATTGCTACTGGAAACAACACAATAGTAATTAAGCATGGCCTGTCAAATTAAATAATCCAGTAAAAATGTATAATAATGAACAGTAAAATTAACAAATTACAGGGGGGTTTCGGGGGGATTGACCCCCCCCCGATTAACGCTTGATGATCCCCCTGAAGGACATCAAAACAAGATGTATGGGGGGGTTAGCCCTTTAATAGTAAGAAACAGCTTTCTCCGATCTCTGATTTATATCTTAAATATTAATAATATTAATAATTCAAAATTTATAATATAAATAATTGGTTCATTCCATTGTGAATGCATAATTGCGCCAATCAATGCTAGGAAAAATATTCAACCGTCTAAAACTGGCAGTTCTAGAGCACCGAAAGACATCTTAAGTATTCACAAAACTGGTTTCTTATAAAACAGGTGTTTATATCTGCATGTAGCCTACAAAAATAAAAATTAGACACATCATTTGTATAGTTTGACCAACTAAAGTCAATAAATATCCCTCAAAACACTGAAAATTTATAAATTGTATTAATAAATTAGAAATAATTTAAATACATTCCTAAATTTGTTTCACTAAAGCATGTATTACCAAACTATTACCGAAAAAATTGACCCCCAAATCGTCAATGTATAATTTGCACACTGAAATGAACTACAATAATTTTATGGTGTGCTAACAGTAAGTTAGGCTACTCACCTTGCCGCTATATTTAGCAAACTTTATTATCTGGAGTCTATTTCAAGCTAGCATGATGATGCTAAAGCTCGATCTGGAAAAGAGCGTCATTTCGATTATTCCACTTTTTGCCATGGCAACCGCAGAATCTCAACTGCGCGCCACTGAGCTCTTGCACAACCGCGGCTTCATTTTCCCGCCCGTTTTAACATCACAGTTTAAAACGCCAAAACGGCGCGGTTTGTTGATCGATACCTCGTGTCTGCCACCTCCAGTAGTCCGTGCATCATCATATGTGCAGGCACGAGTGGATAAAGCAGTGGCAGGTTGATAGGATGGGGCATTTTAGCCGAAGTGGCTTTGGGCTTCGCGCGGGATTAATGTGCCCGCCAACTGCGCGCGGGATTAACGACCATTAAAAGGGCAAAACCACTCGAGCAGCTTCCTGTGATGTTGTCCACAATACGGAGAGCCTTTCTCATAAATCTCTCTCTATGTAGGCTATCTCGCTATTTCACTTACACACTCAAAGACGTAATTTACACCCTCGCTTTTACCAACTTCCATACTAGTTGATCTGGTTAGGCTTCAGTGCTGGTTTATTAGGCTACTTTTAAGCTATTGAGATGAACGACTACCCTTTTCAGTAGGAATAAAATTCTGCTAACCAAATAATCTTCTTAATTTCACCAGGCATATCTCTTAAATGATTAAGTTGGTGTTTAGTGAGCCCCCCACAAGATGGATTACAGCGGAAAATCTGCTCCCATATTCATACGCGAACATCTAAAAAGAACAAACAATATGCTGCACATTAAGCCCACGCTAAACCCAACCAGCTTTCAAATCTTTCCCACCAAAAAGCAAACAAAGAAGGCACAGGATGCTGGAAGGGCTTATATAAAGGAAAACATTTTTTTTCATATATATTTGATTGTTTTCATATTTATTATACATGCGTATTGGAGAGCTGTCAAAAGGATTATAGCTTAAAATTCCAATATACAGTAGCTCTTAGGTAAACAGATGAACACAATAAAACCACTCTGCAATACAATGTTTGACTAGTGAAAGGTGACCGAGTCGTGCTCTCTGGAAAATCTGGTCTTCATAAATGGTTGTGGTCACTTACAAAAGGGAATCACGGTTTTACTACAAATAAAACCAAAAAGACATGAGGTAAACAATGCATCCACAAATAAACAACGGTTTATTAACGGTAATAAAGGTAATAGTGTACACAAATAACGGTTTATTTGTGTACACTAACTGTTATTTATCACTGGGGTTCGAGGTAAAACTCCAAAAATGCGTAGCTAAATAGTCGTTAAAGAGATAGTTAACCCAAAAATGAACAATCACATCACGTTATACATTCCCTTCAGCTTATTACCTGCTTTATCAGAGGTCACCACAGTGGAATGAACTGCCAATTACTCTGGCATGTTTTTTCAGCAGGTGCCCATCCTGCCACAAATCTGAGGCTCAAACAAGCAACATGCTTTGAAGCAACAGTGCAAAACTACTTAAAAAAGTTTAAAAAAAAAAAAAAAACACCATGTCGCCTACATTTTACACAATATTACTGTCACAATCACCAGCAATCTAGCCTGTGCAGATCGCTGGAGAATTACATATCTGCCACTAAATCAAATACAACTCCCAGATGTCTTTGCACTCACACACCAGTTCCTGATCCCCCCTGATTATGGACTGATTACTAGGACCATAAAGACACCTCATTCACACACACTTTGCTGAGTCTTGTTAAACTGTAAGTGAGCATTACAAAGCGTTTCCTTGTTTTACTTGCCATGTTTTTTTTTAACCTTTGCTTTGTTTATTGTATTATGTTGTTTTTTTTCCTGTCCTGACTTTTCACCTGTACTCTGACTACGCTTTTGGATTATCTGCATGCTCCTATCTGTCCCTGTTTTGACTTTTTGCCTGCCTGATGACTCTCTTGATAAACTGCATTTGGATTCTCATCCCCGTTGACAACCTGACTCAGTACAATTACATTATTTACTCAAAATGAAATATTTTACAATTGGCCTATATACCAGCCATGACACCATTACCAGCCATGACATCATTTTGACACCATTACCAGCCATGACATCATTTTGACACCATTACCAGCCATGACATCATTTTGACACCATTACCAGCCATGACATAATTTTGACACCATTACATAATTTTGACACCATTACCAGCCATGACATCATTTTGACACCATTACCAGCCATGACATCATTTTGACACCATTACCAGCCATGACACCATTTTGACACCATTACATAATTTTGACACCATTACCAGCCATGACATCATTTTGACACATTACCAGCCATGACATCATTTTGACACATTACCAGCCATGACATCATTTTGACACCATTACCAGCCATGACATCATTTTGACACCATTACCAGCCATGACATCATTTTGACACCATTACCAGCCATGACACCATTTTGACACCATTACCAGCCATGACATCATTTTGACACATTACCAGCCATGACATCATTTTGACACCATTACCAGCCATGACACCATTTTGACACCATTACCAGCCATGACATCATTTTGACACATTACCAGCCATGACATCATTTTGACACCATTACCAGCCATGACATCATTTTGACACCATTACCAGCCATGACATCATTTTGACACCATTACCAGCCATGATATCATTTTGACACCATTACCAGCCATGACATCATTTTGACACCATTACCAGCCATGACATCATTTTGACACCATTACCAGCCATGACATCATTTTGACACCATTACCAGCCATGACATCATTTTGACACCATTACCAGCCATGACATCATTTTGACACCATTATATCATTTTGACACCATTACCAGCCATGACATCATTTTGACACCATCACCAGCCATGACATCATTTTGACACCATTATATCATTTTGACACCATTACCAGCCATGACACCATTTTGACACCATTACCAGCCATGACATCATTTTGACACATTACCAGCCATGACATCATTTTGACACCATTACCAGCCATGACACCATTTTGACACCATTACCAGCCATGACATCATTTTGACACATTACCAGCCATGATATCATTTTGACACCATTACCAGCCATGACATCATTTTGACACCATTACCAGCCATGACATCATTTTGACACCATTACCAGCCATGACATCATTTTGACACCATTACCAGCCATGATATCATTTTGACACCATTACCAGCCATGACATCATTTTGACACCATTACCAGCCATGACATCATTTTGACACATTACCAGCCATGATATCATTTTGACACATTACCAGCCATGACATCATTTTGACACATTACCAGCCATGACATCATTTTGACACCATTACCAGCCATGACATCATTTTGACACCATTACCAGCCATGACATCATTTTGACACCATTACCAGCCATGACATCATTTTGACACCATTACATCATTTTGACACCATTACCAGCCATGACATCATTTTGACACCATCACCAGCCGACATCATTTTGACACCATTACCAGCCATGACACCATTTTGACACCATTACCAGCCATGACACCATTTTGAACTATTTTTTATTAAAATAATACCACTAACATCTACATGTAAAAAAAAAAACTCAATTTATCTGCGTTTATATTAGACTTTGAACATGCAAAGTGGTGTTGCAAAAAAGGTGAGGAATTTAACAAGATGATGTGACAGCGCTAAAATAAACATTTACTTCATTCAGTCATTCATTCGTTCATTTTCTTCCACTTATTCAGGGCCGGGTCGTGGAGGCAACAGTCTCAGGAGAGAACCCCAGACTTCCCTTTGCCCAGACACTTCCTCCAGCTCCTTTGAGGGGATCCTGAGGCGTTCCCAGGCCAGCCGGGAAACATAGTCTCTCCAGCATGTCCTAGGTCTTCGCCGAGGTCTCCTCCTGGTGGGACATGCCTGGAACACCTCCCTAGGTAGGCGTCCAGGAGGCGTCCAAAACAGATGCCCGAGCCACCTCAGCTGACAGAGCTCCTCACTCTATCTATAAAGCTGGATTTATACTTTCGCCTTGCGCCGCATCGCGCACCTCCTCTGACTGCGCGCACACCTCGCGAAACAGACTAGGCTTTTATACTTGCCGCGTTCGCCGTTGTGATATTCTTTAAAACGTCAGTAAAGGGCAGTAAAAAAAAACTGACCGTAAAGTCAGATGGATAAACAGAGAGGTAGAAAGTTTACGGAACTACATCATATCATTAATATCATTCAATGTTTTTAAACTAATTATTTCTATTAATTTTCTAAATGATTTTAATAATTATGAAGATTTTTATAACAATTCAAGATTTTTTTTATCAAACTTTGATGCATCACTTGCTTTTATTCATATCTCGGACAGTTCTACCTATTAAAGTTTATTAAAATATTAATGAAAACAGAACATGGGTTGCTATACAAATATATATTTTATTATGGCAAGAATAAAAGCAAAAAAAGCACACTTACTAAAAAAAATATGTATTTTTTCTTTAAGTTTTTTTTTAGATTTAGCCAGCTTCACAATTCACACATTACTGTCTGGCTAGTTTCTGTCCTATACTTATGCTAAAAAGGCAATAATGCTCCAACATTCCTGACCATTATCAACAATAAAGCCTAGAGAAACAGGCCATCAGTATATTGTAAACCGATATTCCTTCCCAGTTATCAAAGAAATACTTTGTTTCTTAATTATAGTTTTGTATCTATTAAATTATTTTAAATTCAAAATGGTAATATTTACATCAGTATAAAATGTAATGTAAAATATGACATATTCTGTGATTGTGTTCCCGGGTCTCCACTTTTGCAATCGCCTCTTTTGGATTTAACACACTCATCCTTCAGATTTTTCCAAACCTTTTAACTAAAACTTTCCTTCTTTCCCACGGCTGTTGCAATTTCTAGCCAAGAATTATTGATCATCTGGTTATCTCTATGATCATGGATCATAAAGATGTGTGTACAGTCGTAGTTTCAGACAAAATCTCTTCAAAGTGGTTCATATTCAACTCAAATCAAACGTGACGCCGCGCAAACTGTTCGCTCGAATCTCAAAAAAAAAAATCGAAATCATGTCGACACCCAAAGCGAACCTCCGCAATGATGTCACATTCGCAGCGCGCACTCAAGCAAACTAGCAGACGCGTCAAGTATAAACCAGGCTTAAGGGTGCGCCCTGCCACCCTGCGAAGGAAACTCATTTTGGCCACTTGTATCAGAGATCTTACCCTTTCGGTCATGACTAGGCCCACACGGAATCTGCGCATGCAGATTTTCAGCAGATTTTTAGCCCATCATTAATTCTGTTCATTTACTTGAGTAAATGTGTGTGAATCTATATTTATTCAGTTTTTAAATTAATTTTAGTAATATTATTGACTAATATGAAAATGTTCATCTGATTTATGTACAATACAGTGTGTACAGTAATATTTTCTGTCTTTTAGTAGAGATATTATATGAGAAACTTGCTTTGTTTACCAAATAAAGTGGATCTAATTGGATTTGCATTTTAAACATTAAAAGTTAAAAAGATATTTTTTTTATTTTACATATTAAGGTTTTAGTTATGATACTTCCAAAATCATTCCGCAGAAATCTGCAGATTTTTACCAAAATTCTCCGCTGAAATAGCAAAAAACGTCTGCAGATTCTGTCTGGCCCTGGTCATAACCCAAAGTTCATGACCAAAGGTGAGAGTAAGAAGTAAATCGAGAGCCTTGCCTTACGGCTCAGCGCCTTCTTTACCACAACAGACCGATATATCAACTACATTACATTTTGATACAATACTATACTACGTTTTGATCTTCTACTAGCCTCAAACACCCATGTGTTGCGAATTTGTAGGTCAGAGCCCACCAAACTTGAATTTTGCTACAAAATGAAATGCGTAATATGGGTCTGGCGCATTAACATGGGTATGAATGGCAGTCAGGATGAAAAATCTAGTGTGAACATGGCTTTCATCAACGATACAGAACTACTAATGCTATCTCACGGCAATTCATAATTTTTTAGATTTAGTGGATAATTTGTATGAATTTGTACATTTTGGATTGATTTGCTCATCCCTTAATTTGGTGCCATGCCTCCTTTTAAAAATCTGACATTTTTGTACCAATGAATTTGTACAAATTAACCACTAAATTAGCACAACATAGATAAATTTCCTCAAGAGACGAGGCTGGAACTACAGTACCAAATATACACAGAAATATAATGCCATAGAGTCGCCACATACTTACCTGGCATACAAAAACACACTTCCTGTGGATCTATTTAAACAGAAATCCACAGGTTTCTGCCGTTTGGACAAGAAACCTAAAAATACAAAGCAAAAACATTTCGATTTTCATACCAAACCGAAGTCTAACCTTCCTACTGACACTCTGCTGTCCATTACTTGTATCACTCGACCACGGCTTGTTCATCCAAAGGCTCTAAGATGCAGCAACCAGCGCTGGAATGCCGCTAATAGCATTATGCTTGTTAATTATAGAATTAGCATGATTGAGACAGCAGAGTGTGGGCTTGTAATAAATTACGCTGCGATGCTGGAAAGCTTCCTAAACGCTTCTTAGAAAGTACAAGAGTAATTGTTCGATGGCTTCTGGGGTCAGGTTACTATGGTAACCCCTCCCTGACACTCTTAAAGGCGTAATGACGAGTAATCGGAAGCTCAAGTGTGTAATTGAGTCCTCGTGCGCATGCAAGAACACACACACACATACACACACTACACGGCAAGTCAAGCAAACTCCAAAACGCTGCAACAACAGAAGATCGGCTGCACACACACTGCTAATTGAAACCCAGAAATCATTCACAAGCACACGTCAGCTTCCTCATTTCCTCTTGAACGCCACCGCAGACTCGCAAACACAAAAACACAGTCAGAAGCTGGACTCTTGCGTGGGAAGAGCTGTTCAAACTGGTGTGAGAGTGACTCACAGTCTGCTTCATAGAGTCACATTAAAGGCTGTTCTCTCTGCGCAACACCGCCTGCGAATTATAGAGGCTTTGAGGGAGGGTCTGAAACCAACAATTAAGGCCCCCAAGAAGACACATGTCGTTTATTTAAGGGCAAATGCTATGTTTAGTTCTCAGCAAAGTTTTGATAGTGATAGAAACTTGGTCAGTGCATTCTTTGAACTAGCCCTAAAGTACCACTGTTAAAATAGGAAGTGTAGCGCTGTTCTAAAGTAACCATGGCAACAGCTGCTGCTGAAAGAGGATTTAATAACATTCAGAAATGGGAGGGGCAAATAGTAAGCATTCTGCAATCAACCAATGAAAAACCCTCCCAATGTTATTTGAATACATATACTCACATATTAAGCCCAGATCAGATCACACGATATTTATTGTCGGTTACGAAAGTCAGATTATGCGATTTTATTTCTTGATAAAATCTTGGCTTGTAGTGGGTAACAAATGTGCCAGACTACATGTTCATTCACGATCAGTCATCCTGTGACGTCTACGGGTGTTATTTCATAAAGCAGTCACGAACAATAGTGTTGCTGTAATAATATTTCATATCTCAATTTCTAAGCATGGCTATGAAGTAGAAAGTAGGCATAAAGAGTCAGGGAAGTAAGACTACATTAATTCTCTACATTGAGTCGAGTTTAAGATGAACAGATAATTCTATACAACATGTTTTTTTTATTTTATAGAATTGTCAAAATTAATATTCATGCAAAAGATTTCACAAATGATCTTAGCATATCACTTCAGTTGTGTCTTTACATTGTTTTCTACACTGATAAAAATTATTCAAAGATGATTCCTTGGATTTACTCAATTTTTTTCCGTTGAGTGGTTGTAAACAATTTATTTGGGCTGAATTTAAACAAATTAAGTTGAACATTATTAAATTTAATTTGATTGTTTAAATTCGACACAAATAAATAGTTTGCAACAGTTTTGCATGCAACACTTTTTTCAATGTAGTTACATTTAAGATTGATTTCTGTTATTTATTCAGAATAATAATTGTATAACAACAACAGTAATAATAACAATAATAACATTTATATTATATATATTAATATATATTTATATGTTTATTTTTATTTTATTTTTTATTTTATTTTTTTTTCTAATAATTTCATTTGTGGTTTTGTCCAGATTTTACCCAAAGTTGGGGTAAAACAACAATTTTTTTTTCGAATGTACATGTTTAATGGTCCTTTTTTATATTAACTAGATGTAACCTTACATGGGGGGGGGAGGGTGGTCCATTAAATTTGATAAATATTGAATATTATAATTTTAGGTTTCTAAAATGCTATTCGATTAGGACCTATTGTTGTGGAAAAAAGCTCAACTTACATTACAGAAATTTATTTGGAGTTTTTGGTTCTGGAGTCTGCTCAATGCGAACATTTAACACTGAAGAGATGAGAAGAAGCGCAATATTAAATATGCTTAATATTTAGCTTTAATTAGATTTAAACAAGTATCTGTGAACTAACACTTGATTATTTTGCCAACATCATTAACTGTAAATGCAGTTTACTAGCTAGATTACGGGGGGGGGTATATGGGGTGGTTCACCCAGGGTGCTGTTTACGCTTGAACTGCCACTGTGTGTGAATGTGAGAGTGTATGGGTGTTAAGCAGGTCGCAGGTAGCTGCTAACATTCGCATGATATTTAACATAAAACTAATCAGATGGCGCTCTGTGGCGCGGCAGAGAAATGAACAGTGTCCTGAGTCATGACTGGGAGCTGCCTACAGCCGCCGACAGCCACCGACTTGCAGCGCCTGGTGTGTGTACCCTGATTGAAACCTATGTTTAGAATTCTGAAATGTATGGCGCTGCGTGGTGCGCTGCCGAGTGGCGCGCCGCCGAGTGGCGCGCCGCCGAGTGGCGCTTCTGACCTGCTTTAGGGTTTGGCGATGTCAACCAATTTGGCATGGTAAGATTTCTAATGTGGAACATCGCGATGGATGATGGTATCGTCCTCGTAGGCGGCGGTAAATACATTATTTATGAATAATTCATTCATTCATAATGAATTAATTATTTGTAGCCTACTGTAACTACCTGACACGCATGGTCTTTGTTTTACCCATAACCAAATCATAAATAAATAAAGATGAGTTACACACAAATTACCCCCTGGTAATCACTTTTTCTGCAAGACTCTGGTATGAACAGGCAGAGTGATCTGTGTCGTTATAATGGCGTTGACATCTTGGTTGGTAAAAAAGGTGCACAACCAACAGGAACCAGCGGTATAGTGTGGACGGAGGGCTTTTTCAGAATATCAAGGTGAAATGCCAGTGTGGATGTGGATCATTTTCGTTCTAAAATAATATTAGAAATCTAAGATGTATTAGTGTTAATGAGGCTGTGTGTATTTTTCGCGAGCGGGTTGCTGCTGCGACGGGGGCGGTGCAGAGGATCATGATGCCGGCTCAGCATCGTGATGTCTATCGGCCATCGGCAATGGATGATGTCATCGTCTATCGATTCAACGCTAATGGTTGTTTTCCAGTACTTGCAGCTGTAAGGGCATCCACTGTGTAAAACATATGCTGGAATAGTTGGTGGTTCATTCCACTGTGGCGATCTCTGAAATAGAGAGACATCCCACGGGCTACTTTTTTTGCAGTTTTTGTTTTCGCGAAATAGACAGAGGCTGCTGTGTACAGTTTTTCAGATCTCAAATTCTTCTTGCTGTAGGTGCCATTCATGTCTGCGGATTTCACGTAAATTCACCAGAGGCTGCTGTCGACTGACTGACTGACTGACCGACCGACCGACCCACCCTCCTCCTTCCCTAAACCCAACCAATTTTCAAAAACACTGATTGACCAGCTTTTCTAAACCCACTTTACTAAACCCAACCGACAGTTTTGAAAAGCAATCCAGAAAAAGAAAAGCCCTCGCCTGATTTTTACCACGTTTTCAGATTTTACCACATTCTCACCCTCTAATTTACTGGTTTAATTTAATTTTTGGCTTCTGTTTTTGTCTTTCCTGCTTTCTGAAATTGTTCTTCGCCGGACTCGAAACCTATCGTCGTGGTCAACTTCTCTGTGTGTCCCAAGTCCTCCAACTTACATGGTGAGACACTGGGCAAACTTGTAGCAGCCGGAAAGCCGTCCGAGGTAAGCGTTAAGCGGGTAGCGCAAAAAGGAAAGGCATCATACCGCCCCGTAGTGTTCATTTAAAAAATGAAATGCTGCCATACGTACCTCTGGCTACATAATTTGCGGTGTCCAGAAATATATATGTATCTATATGAAAGCCTATGTTGTAGATTATTGCCTGTTTTATCTAGTTTACACTACTTCACAGTATGTACTGCATTTAACCATAAATATGAACCATTAGTTGCAACATAGGCTCATGCTGAATAGCGTAGCCCCATATACATTACTGGAGATTACAAATTATGTAGCCAGAAATACATACGGCTGCATTTCGTCTTTAAAACGAACACTCCGGGACGGTATGACGCTGTTTCTTTTCACACTTACCAGCTGACGGCTTACCTCCGTGTGGAGGCTTTTCTGCTGTTACCAGTTTGTCCAGTGGCTCGCCATGTGCGTCGGCAGAGTTGAGACGCAGAGTGGAGTTGATCACTGTTGCGTTGGCAGGTGTGTTTGTTTGTGTGTGTGTTTGTCTCTCTCTCTCTCTCTCTCTCTCTTTCCACCTGCAGGCCCCGCCCTAAATACGTGCCCTGGGATTGGAGGAAGTAACCCAGGGCGACCTTGAAAAAGAGATCAACGGGCGTAGGGAGAGGAGAGCGAGTTTTGTTGGCGTGTTGTTGAGATTTTGATAAAATTATTCTTGTTGTTGAGTTGTTTTCGTTGATTGTGTTTCTCGTGCTGTTGTGCTAGTGTTGACTTTGTTGTATACCCATCCGTGTTTCCCCTTCCTATTATTTTTGTTTTGGTTTGTGTGTTTGTTGATTGTTAATATTGTAAATATATACACGGTAAGAGGAAGTAGCGGTTGGACACCACTTTTCTTTTTTGTAAATATTTTCACCTGTGTTTTTGTTAGTTTAGGGAGATAGGTGTAGATTTTGTATTTTTATTTCTGTTATTTTATTAGGTGTAGTAAGTCTCATTTGGGTGTTTAGTTAGTATATTTTTGTTTATTATTTTCTGTGCGTTCACCCCGAGGTATTTGGCTTCACTTTTTTTCTTGGTGGTAAAAAAAGAAAAGACAAAAAAAGACAAATAAAGAGACCCTATATAAAGTGAATTTTATTTGTCGGGTGTTCTTTTATGTTGCGGCCTTGACCCTAGACCAGGGTCGTAACAATCGCAAAGACAGGGTTTGAGTCCGGTGAAGAACGGTTCCAGAAAACAGGTAAGACAAAAACAGAAGCCAAAAAATAAAATAAACAAGTAAAAAAACAGAGAATGTGGTAAAATCTGAAAATGTGGTAAAAATCAGGCTTTTCTTTTTCTGGATTGCTTTTTAAATCACTATTGGTTGGGTTTAGGGAAGGAGGGTGGTGGGGTTATCAGTCAGTCAGTTGACTGGTTGGTCAGTCAGTCAGTCGACAGCGGCCTCTGGTGGATTTACAAGAGAACAGCAGATGCAAGTGGCACTTGAGAAAGAAATTTGAGATCGTAAAGCACACACAGCAGCTTCTGGAGGCTCGCGAAAACAAACACTATAAAAAATGTAGCTCCTGAGACATATTTGGCGCTCTCCAGACACGTATACAGGGGTACTTAATCAGAATGAGCCTGGGTTGACTAATTCACAAATTAACCACTCACAGTTCTTTCTACTTGCATTGTTTTTTGTGATTGTGCTCTCAAGCTAATTTTCCTTATTTAATAAATCTGTCTTTATTCATTAGAATGCAACATAAAACCACTAACAAAAAAAACAAGCATTTCCTCACGCAATCAGCAGGAAACTATCAAAAAAAACTGTACATTTATGGTCCTCAGAAGTGAAGATATGCTATAAACTGACTGCTGAATGACAGAAACGGAGCTTTTCGTGTCCCTACAGCAGACGCAGGAATCTTTATATATCATCAGTGTTTCCATGGCAACAGAGATTATGTCAATGTCATTTTGAGACGCCATCGAATAATTGATTTACTGTCATTTTATGGCTTTTTTGATATTTGTAGAAAGATAATCTCTCTCTCTCTCTCTCTCTCTCTCTCAGCCTCCTCCTCAGCATCAGCGCTGGCCTTCTGTTCTGCAGTCAAAATAATAGTCAATTCATTCATTTCACTCTTCATGAGCTGATTGGGTTGTGCTTATTCCCGGATTCACTAACAGAATTGAGTTGGATTGCAGGATAAGATTATTTTCAGTCAGCTCAAAAAAGCATTGACCACAGATATGTTAATTTTTAACTAATTTAACGTTAAAACATCAAGCGCAGCATTTATTCATTTTCCTTTGGCTTAGTCCCTTTTTTCATCAGGGTTCCCCACAGCAGAATCAACCGCCAACTCATCCAAAAGCGGATGCCCTTCCAGCTGCAACCATTAATGGAAAACATCCATACACACTCATTCACTAACCCACTCATACACTACGGCCAATTTAGTTTAATCAATTGCCCTATAACGCATGTGTTTGGACTGTGGGGGAAACCGGAGCACCCGGAGGAAACCCCAGCCAACACGGGGAGAACATGCAAACTCCACACAGAAATGGTCTATAAAGTCTTCGTTTACATTGATAATCCTCCCCAACACCTACAACCAACTACTACCTTAATAACTAATAATTAGCAGCTAATTAGTAGTTTATTAAGCTAAAAGCCATAGTTAATTGTTTGTTAATAGCATGAATTGTGCATTAAAATAACGTGTAACTCAAACAAATAATATTATCACAACAATTATCATCATAATAAATAAAAATAAAGCACAAAGCTAAATGTACAGTAGGCTACCTATCACTATAACAGTTAATAAAAATACATATACACTCACCGGCCACTTTATTAGGTACATCTGTCCAACTGCTCGTTACTGGTTGTTGGTGCCAGACAGGCTGGTCTGAGTATTTCAGAAACTGCTGATCTACTGGTTCACACACAACCATCTCTAGGGTTTACAGAGAATGGTCTGAAAAAGAGAAAATATCCAGTGAGCGGTAGTTCTGTGGGCGCAAATGCCTTGTTGATGCCAGAGGTCAGAGCAGAATGGCCAGACTGGTTCTCAAATGAGCCTATAATTCGCACAAGCCAACCAAAATTGGACAATATAAGATTGTAAAAATGTTGCCTGGTCTAATGAGTCTTGATTTCTGCTGCCACATTTGGATGGTAGGGTCAGAATTTGCCATCAACAACATGAAAGCATGGATCCATCCTGCCTTGTATCAACAGTTCAGGCTGGCTTTGGTGTAATGTTGTGGGGGATATTTACTTGGCACACTTTGGGCCCATTAGTACCAATTGAACAGCGTGTCAACACCACAGCCTACCTGAGTATTGTTGCTGACCATGTCCATCTCTTTATGACCACAGTGTACCCATCTTCTGATGGCTACTTCCAGCAGGAAAACGCGCCATGTCATTAAGAGCGAATCATCTCAGAACGATGTCTCTTGAACATGACAATGAGTTCACTGTACTCAAATGGCCTCCACAGTCTCCAGAACTCAATCCAATAGAGCACTTTTGGGATGTGGTGGAATGGAAGATTCACATCGTGGATGTGCAGCCGACAAATCTGCAGCAACTGCATGATCCTATCATGTCAATATGGAGCAAAATCTCTAAGGAATATTTCCGGTACCTTGTTGAATCTATGCCATGAAGGATTAAGGCAGTTCTGAAGGCAAAAGAGGGTCCAACTCGGTACTAGTAAGGTGTACCTAATAAAGTGGCCGGTGAGTGCATATATCTCCCCAAATTAGCAGTTTTCTGTATTTTGTCATTCATGTTTTTGTTTTTCATTCAATGAATTGCATCGGTTGACCTTCATCTTACTTATAATCAACCTTTAATGTAGAAACGATGTTAAAATGACATTGTTAATAGTTTGACGTTACATAGCTTTCTTTCATCTGAGAAATATCGCTAAGTTACGAAGTATGCTATCCATCTCAGATGCAGAAAAGCTAGTCCATGCTTTTATGACTTCTAGGCTGGACTACTGTAATGCTCTGTTTGCTGGCTGCCCAGCATCCTCTATTAACAAACTTCAGCTAGTACAAAACCAGGTCTAGAAAATTTGATCACATCACCCCAATTTTATCCTCCTTACACTGGCTGCCTGTTAAGTTTCGTATTGAATTTAAAATATTGCTTCTTACATATAAAGCTTTAAATAATCTAGCTCCTGTTTATCTAACCAATCTTCTGTCTCGCTACAATCCAACTCGCTCTTTAAGGTCTCAAAACTCAGGGCTTCTGGTAGTACCTAGAATAGCAAAGTCGAGTAAAGGAGGTCGAGCCTTCTCATTTATAGCTCCTAAACTCTGGAATAGCCTTCCTGATAACGTCCGAGGCTCAGACACACTCTCCCAATTCAAAACTAGATTAAAGACCTATCTGTTCAGTAAAGCATACACTTAGTGCACCACTTGGGGGCTTCCACACAGGTTATGCATCTTGTTGATATACACTGTGAACATCAGCTACGCTAATTATTTTCTTTATTCTCCATTTCCACCTGGGGATACTCTTCCCGAGGCCCTCAGACTATGCAGAGTCACTGACTCGATCCAAGACCAACGACGAGATGATCCCAAGGTTTTTTATATCCTGGACCTGGCCGAATCCTGAGCAGCTACTGTGATGGTCATGGAGGAGTGGAGAACATGAGACTGATTCCTGTGACGCTCCAGGGACAGACGAGTCTTCGCTGAGGCCAGCTTCCAGCCTCCGCCACTGAGACTACAGCTCTGCACAAACGTTTGGCCAGCGGAGAAATTAAAATGGTCGTGCCCAACTGAGCCTGGTTTCTCTCAAGGTTTTTTTTCTTCACTTCCGCCATTAGTGAAGTTTTTTTCCCTCTCCGCTGTCGCCACTGGCTTGCATGGTTCAGGATCTGTAGAGCTGCGCATCGTTGGATTTGCTCTTCAATATTTGGACTCTCAGTAGTGATTATTAAACCACACTGAACTGAGCTAAACTGAACTGAACTTAAACACTACAAACTGAACTACACTGTTCCTATTTACTATGACCTTTTATGTGAAGCTGCTTTGACACAATCTACATTGTATAAGCGCTATACAAATAAAGGTGAATTGAATTGAATTGAATAGCCTACCGTTTGGATTGGTGTAGCAATAAACTGCCAGTACAAATATACATAATATATTGTATTAAAATACTAAAATGTAAATAAAAGGCAAAGACAAAGACAATAAAAGTCAAAAAAGTTAAATTTTCAACATCAAAACTCGACATAGCAGAGCTCAAGATCCCATACTGCAACTCATAACCGTAAACAAACAGAAAACCGTGAATCACAAAACACGGAAACTTAATTAACCATTATTTTGTTTTAGTTTATGTGAATTGAAGTTCCCCAACATCAGAAGTGCAGCCCATAATATGTAACACATTGGTAATGGTTGGAAACGGGTGCACAGAAGAGGTGAAAATACTGAAGGAAAGCGCTTTATTATCTCCGGTCTGTGAGGATGTTAGCATTTATCCAGTGATAATAGGGAAAAGTTCGACTCACATTGCCCTCTATAGAGCGCTGACGGTATTACAGCCACTTTTAGTCAGGCAGTGCGTCTGAATGACATGAAAAAATTATGTTTTATTTAATGAGTTAAAATATTATATCACAAAAAGGCTTGATGACACGTTTTATGCCACTTTAATTTAATGAATATTTTAATAAGTTAATCAGGGATCAACTAATGTTTCAACTTAATATTTTTAGTCAGCTTGATTAATAAGTAAAGTTGAGATGACTAAAGTTAATCTAACAATGACTAAAGTTAATTTAATTCAACAACTGAAAAAAAATAGCAGGAAGCATTTTTTAACATTGGATGGCTGTATTTATCAAGCTGACATAAATCACAGCATTTTAAAGTCGTGCTTTTATTGTCAGTGAATCTAAATCAGTTTTAATATTAAGCATTATAAAGATTTTTTGGGCATGAGAAACTAGTTTTAGCTAAAAAGAAGTATTTATTAATTTGCTTATATAGAATAATTGCAGATTTTAGATGTCTTTATAATTAGCTTTTTTGCATCATTTCATTTTTATTTCATGTTTAGTTGCTTTTATTAATATCTTTAATCTGTTGGTTATATTTATTGCACTATAATTATATATAGTAATATTTAGTAGCTTAAGTGTTTATTTAAATGTTTTGAATAAATATTCATCTATTATCTTTATAATTTTTTTATTTAAATCAAGGTTCAACAGGCACAAAAAAACGAGAGCACATTACACCTGTACTGGTTTCCCTACACTGGCTGCCAATCCAGTTTAGAATTCAGTACAAAGTTCTGTTGTATGTTTTTAAATCCCTCCATGGCCTGGCCCCTGAGTATATTTCTGAGCTAACTAATATACACCAACCTGTGGGATCTCTTTGCTCTAAGGACTGTCTCTATCTGCAAGTTCCACGATCACGCTTAAAATGTCGAGGTGATAGAGCGTTCTCAGTAGCAGCTCCAAGACTCTGGAACGATCTTCCACTCTCCTTAAGAACAGCTCCAACGTTTGAGTCTTTTCAGAGGTCACTGAAAACACACTTATTTTCTTTAGCTTTTAATCATGTGATGTGAGTTGATGTATTTTAGTTTTTGTGTATATTTGCATGCGTTTTAGGTGTTTTTTGTACAGCACTCTGGTACCCATTGTGGTTTGCTGAAAGTGCTATAGAAATAAATTGAGTTGAGTTGAGTTGAAAGGTTTGGTTATTTCATAGTAGTTGTTGTTTTTTACATACATTCTGTCTATAGAGTATTATTTATATATTAATTCTGTATTTTCAATAATATGATTAATCCATTTTCAGTTTAGAATTAAATTAGTTATTAGTTTAAATCATATATAATAGTTTTTAATAGGCCGCGCGGTCGCCTCACAGCAAATGTTATACAGAGCAAAGAAATTTTCACAGTATTTCCTATAACATTTATTTTATTCTGCAGAAAGTCTTGTGTTTTATTTCGGCTAGAATAAAAGCAGTTTAAAAATTTTTAAGAACCATTTTAAGGTCAAAATTATTAGCCCCCTTAAGCTATATTTTTCTTCAATAGTCCTACAGAACAAACCATCGTTACACAACAACTTGCCTAATTCCCCTAACCTGCCTAGTTAACCTAATTAACCTAGTTAAGCCTTTAAATGTCACTTTAAGCTGTATAGAAGTGTCTTGAAGAATATCTAGTCAAATATTATTTACTGTCATCATGGCAAAGATAAAATAAATCAGTTATTAGAAATGAGTTATTAAAACTATTATGTTTAGAAATGTGCTGAAAAAAAATCTTCTCTCTGTTAAACAGAAATTGGGGAAAAATAAACAGGGCGGCTAATAATTCAGGGGGTTTAATAATTCTAATAATTTAATAATTCTAGGTGTGGGTTGATAACCATTTTCAATGTATATAGTGGTTCGGAAAAGTCAAGGTTTTAAAACCGCTAAAATGTTGGCGCTAATAGCCTATAGTGGTTAAGTGCGTCGACACATGGCACCAAGGTGCTCATGGCAACCCAAGTTCGATTCCCAGCTCGAGGTCCTATGCCGATGCTTCCCCTCTCTCTGCTCCCAATACTTTCCTGTCTGTCCTACCACATTAAAGGTGAAAACCCATAAAAAAATAATCATAAAAAAAAAACGCCAAAATGTTCTGCTGTACCGTTCCTACAGTATAGAGCTGGGCCGATAAACAATATATTGAATCGCAATAAAATTTATGCCAATAGCAATGATAAGCAATGCACTTTTTTACTCTACAATGATCTACAGTAAGAGCCAATCACACAGCAGAAATGTGCAACAATGGGAATCTAAAAGTGTGTTGATGTTAGAGATGCACCGAATTTTCGGCCACCGAAAATTTATTGGCCGAGAATATGTTATGCCAAATAATGGACACTCATTTTTGTGGCTTCAGTCATTGTTGGGGTACTCTTTTAAATCTGGAAGTATTAACAACTTGCATCAGAATATACAGTTAAAATCAGAGTTAATAGCCTGTAGAACCCTGAATTATTGACCCCCCTGTTTATTTTTTTTTACCAATTTCTCTTTAACGGACAGAAGATTTCTTCAACACATTTGTAAACATAATAGTTTTAATAACTCATCTCTAATAACTGATTTATTTTATCTTTGTCATGATGACAGTAAATAATATTTGACTAGATATTCTTCAAGACACATCTATACAGCTTAAAGTGACATTTAAAGGCTTAACTAGGGTAATTAGGTTAACTAGGCAGGTTAGGGGAATTAGGCAAGTTATTGTATATCGCTGGTTTGTTCTGTAGACTATAGGAAAAAATTTAGAGCTTAAAGGGGCTAATAATATTGACCTTAAAATGGTTCATGAAAAATAAAAAAAACTGCTTTTATTCTAGCTGAAATAAAATCAGACTTTCTCCAGAAGAAAAAATATTATCAGACATACTGTGAAAATTTCCTGAATCTGTTAAACATCATTTGGGAAATATTTAAAAAAGAAAAAAATAAATAAATAAAGGGGGACTTCAACTGTATATTGTTATCGTTCAACATGGATTCTATATACATATATATATATTATTTATTTTAGGACAACAGTATTTTCAGCAGAAAAGATCTCCAAAGATGCCGTTTTAAATTGTAAAGAAATCTGTGTTTTAGGAACTAATGAAGACAGCAGAAGTCAATGATTTATTTTCATTTAGCCTGACATGTTTACTGCTCCAACATATTATAAATGCTTCTCAAAATAAAATATATTGTGTTTAAAGGGGGAAAAGTTTTTGTTTTTGTACCAGACATTTAATAAGAGTATATTTTAGAGCAGTGAGCACAACAATGTGAAACCGTGATACTTTTATTCAAGGTCATCATACATTCTCCCCGTGTTGGTGTGGGTTTTCTCCGGGTGCTCCGGTTTCCCCCCCACAGTCCAAACACATGCGCTATAGGTGAATTGAATGAACTAAATTAGCCGTAGTGTATGAGTGTGTGTGTGTGAATGTGAAAGTGTATGGGAGATTCCCAGTGCTAGGTTGCAGCTGGAAGGGCATCCGCTGCTTAAAACATATGCTGGAATAGTTGGCAGTTCATTGCACTGTGGCGACCCCTGATAAATAAAGGGACTAAGCCAAATGAAAATGAATGAATGAATCACAAAAGTGTGTGTGTGTGTGTGTGTGTGTGTGTGTGTGTGTGTGTGTGTGTGTGTGTCTTCACGTTTATAGTTGCTGTTGTTGATATCTTTCTATATTTCCTCCTGAAAAGCCTCTGCGGTCTGTGTGTGTTGTGCTGTGAGAGGCTGAACGCTGGGTTTGTGGATGAGCTGTGTGTGTGTGAACGCAGACAGAAGTAAGAGTAAATCCTGTGACGTTCATTCCTGCGCTGGATTATCTGGACCTCGTGGCTACGATGCTAACATGTGATGTGCTTATGATCTGAAAAAAAAGCTAAGAGCAGAGTATGTGCAGCTTCACTGAACGCCACATGACCAAACATATGACACACACACACACACACACACACAGATAAAACACTGTAAAACACCACGCGTGATCACATTACACACCACATTGTGACAAAACTGCCTTTATATTCTACTGATGAACTATTAGAACTTAAAATAATTAATATAATTAATTTAATTTACTGCATTATATTAAGGTAAGTGGTTGCAAACAATTGAAACGGGCTGAATTTAAACTAATTTAAACAAATTGAATTTAGTAATGTTCAATTTAATTTGTTTGTTCAATTCAGCCCAAATCAATTGTTTGCAACCATTTACCTTAATATAATGTAGTAAATTAAATGAATTATTTAATTCAGAGTACTGTATAAATGCATTGGAATTTTACTGTGTCGATTAAAGATATTTTGCATTCACATCAAATCTGTTATGTGATTTTGAATGCAGGAATGTTAGCCGTTATAAACATTTTGAGGGCATGAATTAGTTTAAGCAGATGATAATTTATATACAATAGTTCATTCAATCATTCCTTCGGCTTAGTTCCTTATTTATTATCGGTCATTTATCATTTTAGTACAGTTCAAAGTATTGTAATGGTGCATAAAGACATGATTTATTTTATTGAACATTTACATGATGAAGACTGTGCATTGTTAATTTACATTTGATTAGTAAATTTGTGTAACTGAATATTGTTAGACTCTCCCCAGAAAGCCCTAGATCACGGTTTACTTCACTTTAATATTTGCTCCATTGTGTATGTTTATGACTGTAATTTGTTTATTATATGTATTTAATAAATTACATAAAAATATATTTATATTTCACTCCCCAATCAATTTAAAGTCTTTGCAAAGAGAGTTATTTAAGTCATCTGATGAAACTATATTGCAGTATATTATGTTATATATATATATATATATATATATATATCGCAATATACATGACAGAAAAAAAATATATAGCAATGTCAAATTGTTCCATTATCGTGCAGCCCTAATACTTGTAATTCTTTTTTTTTTGCATTTTTCTTATTTTATTTAATTATTGTAGTTTAAAGAATTTAGTTATTTTTATTAATATTTTTTATTAATATTTCAATAACATTTCTTTGTTAAAGTTTTGGTCATTTTGTAGGATTTGATTGTCATTTTTATTCTATTTTTGTCTATTTTAATTTATTCCTTTAGTTTTATTCATTTTTGTTATCATTTTTATTAAGTTTGTAATTTAATCATTGTTTAAGAATTTATTTATTTTTATTAATATTTTGATTATTTTTTGTTATTTTTATTAATATTTTGATTATTTTTGCTATTTTTTATTAATATTTTGATAACTAACTTTTTGTTATTTTTTTAATAATATTTTGATTATTTTTGTTATTTTTTATAAAAATTCTGATAGTTTTTTTATAATATTTTGATTATAAATTTTTTATTGATATTTAGATGTTTTCGTTATTTGTTATTATTGTTTTGATTATTTATTTTTGTTATTTTTTATTAATGTTTTGATTATTAAGTTTTGTTATTGTTTATTAATATTTTGATTAATTATATATTTTTGTTGTTTTTTATTAATATTTTGATTTATTATTTAATTTTGTTTGTTAAAGTTTTGGTCATTTTGTTTGTTATTTTTTATTCGATTTTAGTCTATACAGCTTATATTAGTTTCTTTAGTTTTAATAATATTAATTATCGTTTCTATTAAGTTTGTAATTTAATTATTTTAATTTAACAATTTAGTTATATTCTTAATATTCTGATTATTTTTTGTTTTAATTAATATTATGATTATTTATTTTTTGTTATTTTGTATCAATATTTTGATTAATTACACACACATATACATATATATATATATATATATATATATATATATATATATATATATATATATATATATATATATATATATATATATAATTCATATTTTGATCATTTTCTTTATTTCTTTATTAACATTTTGATAAATTAAATTAATTAAAATTTTGATTTATTAATTACATTTCTTTGCTAATATTTTGGTCTTTTTATTTGACTTTTTTCTATACACATTTAATTTATTCCTTTAGTTTTGATAATATTTGTTATCATTTTAAATAAGTTTGTAATTTAATTATTGTGGTTTAAAGAATTTAGTTTTTTTTTATTAATATTTGGAATAATTTTTATTTTTGCTATTTTTATATTTATTAAGTTTTGGTCATTTTGTAGGATTTGTTTGTCAGTTTTCAGTTTATAAATTAATTATTTTAGTTTTAAAAATTGTTATTTTTTATTAATGTTTTAAATATTTTGTTATTTTTAATTAATATTTAGATTTGTCAGTTTTTTTATTAATATGTTTATTTATTATTTACTTTTTTGTTAAAGTTTTGGACATTTTGTAAGATTTGTTAGTCCTTTTTATTTGACTTTTTGTCTGTTCAGTTTTATTTATTTATTCCTTTAGTTTTAATAATATTTGTTAATAATGTGTTTATTTTTAGTTTAAAATTAAATTATTTAATTTAAAAAAAATCTTAATGTTTTAATTATTTATTTAGTTATTTTTTTAATTAATAATTTTTTAAAATAATTATTAATATTTTTATTTAATATTTACAGTTTTTGTTTTAAGATTTTTTACATTTTGTAAGAAATGTTTGTCTTTTATTTTACTTCTGTCTGTACATTTTGTGCCTTTACTAGTATTTATTTATTTATTCCTTTAGTTAACAATATTTGTTAATAATGTGTTAATTTCCCGTTTAAAATGTTATTATTTTAGTATTATGCTTTTTTTTTTATTAATATTTTTATTTAACATTTACAGTTTTTGTTAATTTTTTGGGTCATTTTGAGGGATTTGTTTGTCCTTTTTATTAGATTTTTGTCTGTTCAGTTTTTGTTTAATTATTAATTCCTTCAGTTTTAATCATATTTTGTATGCGTTTATTGTCAGTTTGTCATTAAAACATTTAATTTAAGAATAGTATCTTTTTTGTGAATAAACTGCCAACTATTCCAGCATGCGTTTTACGCATACACCCATACACACTCATTCAAACACACACACTACAGCCAATTTAGTTCATCCAATTCACCTATAGTGCATGTATTTGGACTGTGGGGGAAACCGGAACACCCGGAGGAAACCCACACCAACACAGGGAGAACATGCAAACTCCACACAGAAATGCCAACTGACCCAGCTGGGACTCGAACCAGCAACCTTTTTGCTGTGAGATGACAGTGCTAACCACTAGGCCACCTTGTGGCCTCAGTAGTTTTGTTGTTTTTGTGATTTTTGTTGTTGTTGTGTCTACAGCAGAGTAAATACACACGAATAAATAAAAGTGTGAAATCAGAGTCATATTTCTAGAAGAAAGAAACGGCGAACAGCATCAGCAAAACCAGAGGCCAAACTGAATTATCTCTGTTAGCTTTGCTGATTTGTGTTGCTTATTGGGTTAAAATGAGATGTGCTTTCATTAAAGAGAACTGTAAATGAAGAAAACACACACACACACACACACACATCAGCATTCCTGAGGGTCCCGAGACTGAACACAAGCACAGATCACACACTGATCCCTAACATGTGATACCAGTGTGTGTGTGTGTGCGTGTGTTTGAGAGAGAGAGAGAGAGAAAGAAAGAGAGTGTGTGTAGTGTACGTGTGCATGAGAAATAGAGTGAGAGTTTGTGTGTTTGTGTGTGTGTGTGTGTGTGTGTGTGTGTTGATAATTGTGTGTTTATGAAAGTGTGTGTGTGCGTTACGTGTGTGAATGTGTGTGTGTGCATGTTTGTTAAGAGAGTGTGCGACAGAGGGAGAGTGTGTGTGTTTATTAAATGTGTGTGTGTGTATTAAATGTGTGTGCATGTATATGTTTTTATAAAAGTGTGTGTGTTTATAAAAGAGTGTGTGTGTGTGTGTGTGTGTGTATTTATAAGAGTGTGTGTGTGCGCGTATAAAAGAGTGTGTGTCATTGAGAGGGAGAGTGTGTGTTTATAAAAGTGTGTGTGTGTGTGCGTTATGTGTGTGTGTGCATGTATGTTAAGAGTGTGTGTCACAGAGGGAGAGTGTGTGTGTTTATTAAATGTGTGTGTGTGTATTAAATGTGTGTGCATGTATATGTTTTTATAAAAGTGTGTGTGTTTATAAAAGAGTGTGTGTGTGTGTGTGTGTGTGTATTTATAAGAGTGTGTGTGTGCGCGTATAAAAGAGTGTGTGTCATTGAGAGGGAGAGTGTGTGTTTATAAAAGTGTGTGTGTGTGTGCGTTATGTGTGTGTGTGCATGTATGTTAAGAGTGTGTGTCACAGAGGGAGAGTGTGTGTGTTTATTAAATGTGTGTGTGTGTATTAAATGTGTGTGCATGTATATGTTTTTTATAAAAGTGTGTGTGTGTGTGTGTGTTAAGTGTATGTATTTATAAGAGTGCGTGTGCATGTGATAAGTGTGCATGTGTGTGTGCGTATATAAGAGTGTGATAGAGAGGGAGAGTGTGTGTTTATTAAATGTGAGTATATGCGTATGAGTTTATGAAAGTGTGTGTGTCTATAAAAGTGTGTGTGTGTGTGTGTGTGTAATAACTGAGTGTATTTATAAGAGTGCATGTGCATGAGATAAGTGTGCGTGTGTGTGCGTATATAAGAGTGTGTGTGTGATTGAGAGGGAGAGTGTGTGTGTTTATTAAGTGTGTTTGTAATAAGTGTGTGTATTTATAAGAGTGTGTGCGCATGTGATAAGTGTGTGTGTGTGTGTGTGTGTGTGTGTGTGTGTATAAGAGTGTGTGCGATTAAGAGGGAGTGTGTGTGTGTGTGTGTGTGTGTGTGTGTGTGTAACAAGCGTGTGTATTTATAAGAGTGTGTGGCCATGTGCACATTTATTAAGTGTGTGTGTGTGCATGTGATAAGTGTGTGTGTTTATAAGAGTGCGTGTAATAGAGAGGGAGAGTGTTGGTTTATTAAGTGTGTGTGTGTTTGTATGTATTTATAAGAGAGAGTGTGTGTGTGTGTGTTTAAGTGTATCTATTTATAAGAGTATGTGTGTGTGTGTGTGTGTGTGTGTGTGTGTGTGTGTGTGTGTGTGTGTGTGTGTGTGTGTGTGTGTGTGTGTTTATTAAGTGTTTTTATTAAATGTGTGTGTGTGTGTGTGTGTGCGTGTATGTCTTTATAAGAGAGAGAGTGTGTGTGTGTGTGTGTTTAAGTGTGTCTATATGTTTATAAGTGTGTATGTTTATAAAACTGTGAGTGTGTGTGTGTTTGTTTATAGGAGTGTTTGTGTGTGTTTAAGTGTGTCCATGTGTTTATAAAAGTGCGATTGTGTGTGTATTTATAAGAGTGGGTGTGTGTGTGTTTATTAAATGTGCGTGCATGAGTATATTTATAAAAGAGAGAGTGTGTGTGTGTGTGTGTTTAAGTGTATCTATTTATAAGAGTATGTGTGTGTGTGTGTGTGTGTGTGTGTGTGTGTGTGTGTGTTTATTAAGTGTTTTTATTAAATGTGTGTGTGTGTTTGTGTGTGTGTGCGTGTATGTCTTTATAAGAGAGAGAGTGTGTGTGTGTGTGTTTAAGTGTGTCTATATGTTTATAAGTGTGTATGTTTATAAAACTGTGAGTGTGTGTGTGTTTGTTTATAGGAGTGTTTGTGTGTGTTTAAGTGTGTCCATGTGTTTATAAAAGTGCGATTGTGTGTGTATTTATAAGAATGGGTGTGTGTGTGTGTTTATTAAATGTGCGTGCATGAGTATATTTATAAAAGTGAGAGTGTGTGTGTGTGTGTTTAAGTTTGTCTATGTGTTGATAATTGTGTATGTGTTTATAAAAGTGAGTGTGTGTGTTTATAAGAGTGTTTGTGTGTTTAAGTGTGTCCATGTGTTTAAAAAATTGCGAGTGTGTGTGTGTGTGTGTATTTATAAGAATGTGTGTGCGTGTGAGAAAGCACGTGTGTGTGCATGCGTATGTGTTTATAAAAGTGAGTGTGTGTGTGTGTGTGTAAGTGTGTCTGTGTGTTTATAATTGTGTATGTGTTTATAAATGTGAGTGTGTGATAGGTGTGTATTTATAAAAGTGTGTGTGCGTGTTTATTATGCGTGTGTATGTGTGTGTGCATTTATATGGTGTGTGTTTATTAAATGTGTGTGCATGTGTACGTGTTTATAAAGTGAGTATGTGTGTTTAAGTGTGTGTTTAAGAGTGTGTGTGTGTGTGTGTCCATGTGTTTATAAGTGTGTATGTGTTAATAAAAGTGTGAGTGTTTATAAATTTGTGTTTGTGTGTGTGTTTGTGTGTGTGAGAGAGAGAGAGAGAGAGAGAGAGAGAGAGAGAGAGAGAGAGAGAGAGAGAGAGAGAGAGAGAGAGAGAGAGAGAGAGAGAGAGCATGTGAATGGGGGGTGTGTCTCTGTGTGTGATTGAGAGAGTGTGTGCAGAAAAGAAAGGCTCTCCAGCAGTGAGTAAAGCCTCTCCGGTGTGTGTGAAGTGCTGCGGTGTGTGTGAAGTGTCTCACTCTCCTCTACTCTTCATCATCATCACCATGTCTCTCCATCTCCTCCTCTTCTTCTTCATCCAGCTCTTCAGCTCGTCTCTCCAGCAGTTCCCCCGAGTCTGCACCACCCCAGAAGTCCTCCAGTCCAAACGCTGCTGTCCCATCTGGCCCGGCGACGGCTCCGTGTGCGGCGTCCAGTCAGGTCGAGGGTTCTGTCAGGACGTCCTGGTGTCCGACCTTCCCAACGGGCCGCAGTATCCTCACTCAGGAGTGGACGATCGAGAGCGATGGCCTTTAGTGTTTTACAACCAAACCTGCCAGTGCGCTGGAAACTACATGGGCTTTGATTGCAGCGAATGCAAGTTCGGCTTCTTCAGTGCCAACTGCGCAGAAAGACGCGAGTCTGTGCGCAGAAATATATTCCAGCTATCCGCTACCGAGAGGCAGAGGTTCATCTCGTACCTAAATCTGGCCAAAACCACTACAAGTCCCGATTATGTGATCGTAACAGGAACGTACGCGCAGATGAACAACGGCTCCACGCCAATGTTCGCCAACATCAGTGTGTACGATCTGTTCGTGTGGATGCATTATTACGTGTCCCGGGACGCTCTCCTCGGTGGGCCTGGGAATGTGTGGGCTGATATTGATTTTGCGCACGAGTCTGCGGCGTTTCTGCCCTGGCATCGGGTGTATCTGCTGTTTTGGGAGCATGAGATCCGGAAGCTGACCGGGGACTTTAACTTCACCATACCATACTGGGACTGGCGGGACGCGCAGGACTGTCAGGTGTGCACGGATGAGCTGATGGGGGCGCGCAGCGGTCTCAACCCCAGCCTGATCAGCCCCTCTTCTGTCTTCTCATCCTGGAAGGTAAACCAGACTTCTTTTCTTTAATTCATGAATGTTTATTTTAGGGGCGGCACAGTGGTTAGCACTGTCACCTCACAGCAAGAAAGTCACTGGTTCGAGTCCCAGTTGGGCCAGTAGTCATTTCTGTGTGGCGTTTGCATGTTCTCCCCGTGTTGGTGTGGGTTTCCCCCACAGTACAAACACA
>NC_079449.1:5049782-5072282 GCF_903798145.1 Danio aesculapii | reverse complement strand
TATATATATATATATATATATATATATATATATATAACTAACAGATGTGACCGTTTAGTAAAATAAATTAGTTTATAATCAGATAATCAGTTAAGATAATCAGTTTATAACTATATTATATATTGTTTAAATGATTAACTATAGTAATTAATTTTAATGTGACACATTATTGTTTGCTTTTTGTATTTTACAACAAACTTATTTTAACCAAGTATGATAATATTAAGATCCAGAATTTGTTTATTACACTTAATCCTACAATTAGACGGTCTGACCGTTTTCTTTGTGTATGTGGACACATGAATAAAGTCATAAGTGTCTTTAACCAATTATTCTTATTTACATAATTTGGGTTCAGAAACTGCAGAGATGTTCAAATGATCGTTCCGATATAATAATAATGACTGAAATGGGAAACCATATTTGTGAAATTCAATAGGTGGCGATAATGCTAAGGAGTTTAATGCCTAAATCGTGTGTGCTAGATTGTGTGTGCCTGAAACGTGTGTGGTTCTGCGGTTCTGCAGCTGGATATATCTCGCCAGAACGGCTGTCTTCGTTTTTGTTCTTTTAACCCGCCCACTGCCAGTTTAGCCAATTATATTTCAGCACCCCGGGTTGCCTAGGTGGAAAACAGAGTATTTCATTCATTCATTCATTCATTCAGGAAGGCTCTCAAGGCATGCGTTCACAAAAACAGTGCAAAGCTAAACGCTTTGAGACTCATCGTTGCAACTTCACAACAAATGCATCAAATACTCATTTATAAAAGTTCTTACTGTAGTATTTCTCACAAACGTTATGTGAGATCTGCTTCCTTTACATCTGTCTGTTGTCTGAGGCAGCCGAGGGCGGAGACTGAGGCATGCTGACAGGCACATGGGAACGGTGGGCGGGGAGGACTAGCCTTAAAGGCGCAGTACACAAAAACAGCAACAAGCTGTTTAGACCTATAAAATACAAACTAGTGACAGCTATAATAAATAATCTGATGGGTGTTTTGAGCGGAAACTTTACAGACACATTCTAGGGATCTTAAATCTGGAAAAGGGGGTAACCTAGGTGCTTTTTAAAGCAAATGTTGCAATATCTTTTAAAAAAGTCATCACAAAATTTAGGCTACAATTCTTTTTTTTAAATTGTCCATACAAAATCCAGGAGGGAATAAACAATTACGTTTAACCACACACACATTTACTTCCATGCAATAAGAAATGCATAGCCTGTATATACAAATTTAATTGTACTGTGTATACAAAGTTGTACAGTACGTTTAAAGTCTGCATGAACTGGAAGCTGCGAGGTTTTTTTTGTTGTTGTTGTTCATGTTGTGATGAAGTTCCTCAAGAAACGGAATACTAAATGAGAAAACAGTGGGTGTGGCTTGTTTTTTTTTTACTGCAAGCTGATTGGATGAGGTAAAGTAAGCATTTCATTCAGAAAGATCTCGGGGAGATCGGTTTGTTGAGAGTTATTACAACCTAACAGGCACCGCCTCATCACCATTTCTGTTTGATGTAAAAACTGACAGTTGAAGAGGCGTGGTTAAGTATGTTAGCCACGCCCAATACCTCAGACAGACGTCATCTGAGAATTCAACTGAAAACAAACAGGAAGTGCATTCAGTTTTACATTATTTACATTTAGTCATTTAGCAGATGCTTTTATCCAAAGCGACTTACAAATGAGGACAAGGAAGCAATTTACACAACTATAAGAGCAGCAGTGAACAAGTGCTGTAGGCAAGTTTCAGGTGTGTAAAGTCTAAGAAGCAAAGCATTAGTAAAGTAAAATTTATTTATTTTTTTTAGGAAGGAAAGTGGAGACTAAATAGTTGAGTTTTTAGTCGTTTCTTGAAGACAGCAAGTGACTCTGCCGTTCTGATGCAGTTAGGGAGTTCATTCCACCAACTGGGCAGATTGAATGTGAGAGTTCAGGAAAGTGATTTCTTCCCTCTTAGGGATGGAACCACGAGGCGACGTTCATTCACAGAACGCAAGTTTCTGGAGGGCACATATATCTGCAAAAGTGAGAGCAGATAAGAAGGAGCAAAGCCAGAGGTCGCTTTGTAAGCGAACATCAGAGCTTTGAATTTGATGCGAGCAGCAACTGGCAGCCAGTGCAAACGGGTGAGTAGCGGAGTGACATGTGCTCTTTTGGGTTCATCAAAGACCACTCGTGCTGCTGCGTTCTGAAGCAGCTGAAGAGGTTTGATAGAACTAGCTGGAAGCCCGGCTAGTAGAGAGTTGCAGTAATCCAGTTTGGAGAGGACAAGAGCTTGAACAATGAGTTGAGATGTATGTTCAGATAGGAAGGGTCGGACCTTTCTGATGTTATAGAGTGCGAATCTGCAAGATCGAGCAGTTCTAGAAATGTGATCAGAGAAGTTTAGTTGGTCATCAATCGTTACTCCAAGGCTTTTTACCATTTTGGATGCAGTAATGGTTGCCCCATCCATCTGGATTGAAAAGTTATGGTGAAGAGTCGGGTTGGCAGAAACTTCAAGCATTTCCGTTTTCGTGAGGTTAAGCTGGAGATGATGATCTTTCATCCAGTGTAAAATCTCTGACAGGCAGGCTGAGATGCAAGCTGGAATCGAGGGATCATCAGGGTGAAAAGAGAGGTATAGCTGGGTATCATCAGCATAGCAGTGATAGGAAAATCCATGTTTCTGGACATTATGAGGGCAAACAATTGTTTTTTTTTTTCTTAATAACATGCACAGATGAATTGTTCACCACAAAACTAGCAATGTGAGCTAACAAAATCAATATGGTTAGTTTTGATTTCATGTGTACTTTAAACTAAACCATCTGTAACTAAATCACCCACAAACCCCTAGTATCATGCCGATGAGTTTAATCATCTTCTCTCAGATTTTCTGGAGCAGGTAGATAAAAAATACTGTCATTTACCTTCCCCCCTCTCTCTCTCTCTCTCCTCATGATCTGCTGTTGCGTGGGCGATCTTACATCTCTTAAGACCAGCAATGAGGTGAAATGCCATCCAATTAACATACCAGAAATGAGCAGCATTAGTCATCAAGACAGACCAGCTTTAGGAAAGAAACCACAGATTCCATGCTTTAAAAATAAGGGTGAATTGTTTTGTATCACTGTAATGACAAGTGTTTTGAACCATGGAGGAAACCTCATATAATTGTTATGAGAATGACAATATAATAATGAACCGTTAAAAGTCTGCATGACAATGTACAGTGTTTATTTTCATAGCGCACAATGTTAGTTGTAAGTTTAACAATTAATCTATTGAATGGGGATGCTCAAAATAACCGTTAACCGAAAGGGTGCGTTTTTAAACCGATTAATGGTATCAGTTAAACGATTCAAAATATTATTTTACAATCCCTGCAGGGTTTAGCTCCAACTTGCCTCAAGACATCTGCCTAGATGTTTCAAGTATAACTAGTAAGACCTTGATTAGCTTGTTCAGGTGTGTTTGATTAGGGTTGGAGCTAAAATTTGCAGGACACCGGCCCTCCAGGAACATGTTTGGTGACCACTGGACTATAGGGGCCCTGTCACAAGTTGTCATTTTCATTCAAAATGAACGAATGTGCAGATACAAAACTGACTTTACTTCATATATGTTAACACCCGAGGAGATCTCGTGAATGTCAGATAACCTGCTGCCGAATCTAAAATAATGTAGGAAATTAAATATAAAAGGAATGTGGATGATGTGTCTAGATGATTGCAGGAACTAAGCAACATAACGGTCCGTTAATAAAGACGTGGTGTGTTGTTTTTATTTATTTATTAACAAGAACCAGTAACTTTACAGTTTTATTTGACAATAAAATCACTTCACATTAGCCAATTGTGCCCCAAACCTTACTCTTTTGTTACACACTCAACAGTACATACTTTTAATTCACAAACAATGCCTAATTTTGGTGCGTTAGTGAGTATATGTATGTTGAGACGCAGCAAAAAGCTTCAGATTTTTTGCCAATGTCACTCTGCTGTTGTTTATTGTGTGTTTCCACATACCTGTGCAGGTGATCTGTTCTCAGCCTGAAAGTTACAACCTCCGCGAGGCTTTGTGTGACGGGTCGCCAGAGGGGCCGTTACTGCGCAATCCCGGCGACCACGACCGGATCCGGGTCCCGCGGCTGCCCACCTCCGCTGATGTAGAGTCGGTGCTGCGGCTGACGGATTACGAGACCGGGCAGATGGACCGACGGGCAAACCTGAGCTTTAGGAACGCGCTGGAAGGTACAACTACACCTGGGGTCACGTGAGCGACATTTAGTCAGCAAAACGTCACGACAGCGACAGCCAGTTATAATTCTCTGACTTTATTAATCTTTTGATTATACTTACCAAGTTTCATATCCATCGTTGTAAATTTGCCAGTCAGGAACTTCGTTTCTTAGTGGTACTTTAAGAACTAGATATATAAATACCATTAAGGAGAATACAAACAAAAACTGTTAACTGTGTATTTGTTTGACACGTTTAATTTTTGGTGAGTTAGCAAGGCCTAGCATTATTTGGATTATTTTTTCATTTATTTGTTATTTTGATTATGTTGTTTTATTGAGTCTTTGTACTTTTATAGAACTCTATTATGCTTTTCATATTTTTTATGTACACGTCCGGTATTGTTTTGTATA
Source organism: Danio aesculapii (assembly GCF_903798145.1). Classification (NCBI taxonomy): domain Eukaryota; kingdom Metazoa; phylum Chordata; class Actinopteri; order Cypriniformes; family Danionidae; genus Danio; species Danio aesculapii. Next base: position 5,067,643 of record NC_079449.1, on the reverse strand, counting down.
TGTCATCAAGCATTAATAATAAAAAATATGAATTAGCATTCTCAAAAAAATATCCCTGACTTTTACTGCAGAGCTGAATTTTGATGACACTCATAATGAACGGGAAAACAGGCCACTTTGCATAATATTAAAATGGTTTTGGCATTAATATGAAGACTTTTGCAAGACTTTATTAGCCACTATTAAAGCAACAATTGATTATTTACCTCAGATAAAAATAATAATAATAAATCTGAAGCATTTAATGTTTGATTGCCTGCGAAATGCTCTCTCTCTCTCTCTCTCTCTCTCTCTCTCTCTCTCTCTCACACATATTTATTAGTTTGATAGTAGTTTTACAAACTGTATACATTTAGCTGTTCAGATTTTTGATCTGTTTTTTTTAACTATTTTTCATTTTGAAGCCAAAGATCCATAACTCAAGACTTTAATAGCTACTATTAGAACAACAGTCGATCATTGATCTCTCAGATTTTTAAACAAATCTGATGCACTATAAGGGCTCTATTCTAAATGATCTAGGCACAAAGTCTAAAGCGCATGGCGCAAAAGTATTAAGAGCATGTCCGAATCCACTATTTTAAGGCCAGAAAAATGCACTGTAGTTTTGTGCTTATTCTCTTAATGAGTTATGGCTGTGTTTTGAGCATAACGTGCATCAAACTAATCAGAGTGTCATCTCCGATTCCCTTAGTCAGTTGTGTCACACCATGGCGCATTTGCTATTTACATGGCAGAGTTTGTAAGTGGACAAACTGAACGCTTCACAAGCGAGAAAACAGTTTATCCGACAATCTGCAGCGCGAGGATAAAAAACATGCCTCCTCCACTCAGCCTCTATACTTTCTCTTTACTCCTTGGAAGGACATGGTGGAAACTCACTCCACTGATGATATCCATTAGCTTACATACTTAATTTTGTTTGTTAAGCGCAAAGATGTTTCAAAACTATTTCTAAATTCAGTTTTAATTTCCAGCAAAGGAATAAATGAACAATAATGAAGTGTGCTCTTAATACTGAGTTATATCCAAACACACGTCCTGTTCTTAAGCCCCATATGCTGATGCAGACTTCTCCAAAACCCCACAGGAGGACAAATCTAAACTTGTTTTTAATCTAATAAACATAAATATGCATATAATAAATAATACTGGTAATAATAATACCATTATACAAATGCAGATTGTCATGAATAAACTGAAAATAGCCCCCCCGAGATGAAGAAATCATGGAGGCAGGTTTTTTTATTTATGTAGAAAATAATAATTATTATAATATTTTAATCCTTTAATTATTTTTACATATGTAGAGACAGTTGTGTGTTGCTGTACATCCTGTGTTTATTAAGCATTTGGATCTTCATAGCCACATATTTAACGCGCTCTGCGCTGGACTTTAGACCAGATATTACTTGGTCAACAGCGTGGTCTAGCTATTTCAGTTTCTCAAAATAGCCACGCACCAACAATGCGCCTTAACACACCTCCTTTATAGACCAGCACACCCATGAGTCCACAAAGTGGTGCAAATGGACTTGCTATTAAAACACCGTGGCGCAAAACGTGAAAATTAGGGCTGCACTGTCTGAAAATAGCAACAAATCGCACAAAACACGTCTTGCGCCTTATTGCACCGGGTGTGTGATAGGGCCCTTACTGTTTGATATTGAGGTAAATCCAGACTTTTCTCCCTGATAATATAATTTCATAAAAGTATTCTTGTAATTTTCACTTATTTCAGAAAACAATACCTTATTTACTTGTCTATTAAATGCTTCTTGATTTATGAATTGTTTAGAAATTGTGACTAGAAACTAGACAAAAAAAACCTATGTATTTTCTGGGAACATTATGGTTACTGGAAAAAAAATGTATTACAAAAACAGATAGTGATAATGCATTAACGTATAAAAAAACAGATGAGGTTCTTATTTGGTTTTCAAACATAACCATATGGTAATGTTTAGGAAACATTGTATGTTTGCTGGGTTTTTGCTTTATCAGAATGGAAAAGCACTGTTGCATTAGCTATGTTGTGAACCAGTACTGTAAAAATGTACAGGTTTCCATATTTTATGATTCATGTTTTTACTTTTCCCCATTTATTTATGCTTTTGACTCGCATTATGGGTCCTTGATCATTCATCCAACATCTTTTAACCTTGAAAAGTTTGATAAGTAACTTTTATTGACATTTTTAATTGTGTAAAGTGATATATTGTCTTGGTTGGTGTTGTATATTACGTTACAAAAACCTTGTAATAAACTGCCAGTGCATTTCCTGTTATTTTACACTCTTATTTCTCCCTATATATTATTTCTTAAACATGATATTATACTAAACAACTACTAAAATGTCAGTAAAAGTCCCTTTGTTAAACTGTAGAGTTGAATTTTCAACATCAAAAGTCGACAGGGCAGAGATCAACATCCCATAATGCTATTTACAACCATAAGTGAAGTTTAGTTATAAACAAATTTCGAGAGGATCGAGGATCGCGTGCTTATGATTGCTAGCGGCTGGATCCGCATTATCCAATTCTCAATGCACCAATCAGATGACTCCTAAGCTACTACAAATACCCTGGGTTACGTACCACCGCTATCTTCATTTTGAAGAATCCCCCCATCCACCCCTACTCCTCCTTCTTCCTAGATGGGTGACACGGTGGCCCAGTGCTTAGCACTGTTGCCTCACAGCAAGAATGTCTCTGGTTCTAGGCTTTACCAAACCAGCAGACATTTCTGTGCGGAGTTTGCATTTTCTCCCTGTGCTCACGTGGGTTTCCCCCGGGTTTCCTGGTTTCCTCCCACCGTCCAAAAAACATGCAACATAAGTTAATTGACTAATCCAAACCGGCACTATAGACATGCTCCTAGTAAATGGTTATCTCTCAAGAGCAATCACTGGCTGTTCATTGGTTATTACAGCGGGGGAGTTCTCGAGATCTACCTGAGCTCAAACTCCCTTCTCGCCTTGCAACGGGAGGGAGCCCCGGGCTCGAGGATCTTATGAGCTCAGGGCTCTCTCCCGGGACAGCATGCCAAACAAGCTTATAATTAATCATCAGCTAAGTGTGAACTCTTGAAATAAACAGAAAACAATCACAAAATACAGTATTTTTGTCACTGTAAATAATGACCAACATAAGAATTAACTTCACTTCAGATTAGCTTCACAGCATCACCTTTATTCCTGCTAAATTCAATATATCATCAACATCTAACCTTGATTTTGCATGTAATTTCGCAATGACAAACACCTTAAGATTGTGAAAGAGTGTGAGAGAGTGTGAAGTGCTGATGAGTTACACTTCATTTTCACATCAGACTCACCTGTACACTGGTGTCCGCAGGTTTTGCCAATCCTGAGACGGGTTTAGCAGTGACGGGTCGCAGTTTGATGCACAACTCTTTACACGTCTTCATGAACGGCTCCATGTCTTCAGTGCAGGGATCTGCCAACGACCCCATTTTCCTCATACATCATGCTTTTATTGACAGGTAAAATCAAATGCATGCACACACTCCAGAAGTGTGAACGCAAAAAATGGCGTAGAATTAAGTTTTACTCAGAAATAGATGGTAAATTTTACAATCATTAAGCAACATTTAACCATAAAAATTTAATGTAGAGGCCAGCATGGTGGCTTAATGGTTAGCACTGTCACCTTACAGCAAGAAGCTCACTGGTTCGAGTCCAAGCTGGGTCAGTTGGTATTTCTGTGTGGAGTTTGCATGTCCTCCCCGTGTTGGCGTGGATTTCATCTGGGTGCTCTGGTTTCCCCCACAGTCCAAACACATGCACTATAGAGGAATTGAATTTGCTAAATTGGCCAGAATGAATGAATGAATGAATGAAAATCTAATTGTGAAATCAAAATCATGAATCAAATTGAATCAGTTGATTGAATCATTACATCCCTAACAACTGATTTCCAGTGTGTGCTTGTGTGTTTCAGCATCTTTGAGCAGTGGTTAAGGAGACACCAGCCACCCCGCACACACTACCCCACTGCCAACGCCCCCATTGGACACAACGACGGATACTTCATGGTGCCCTTCATCCCTCTCTACAGGAATGGAGATTATTTCCTCTCCACTAAAGCCCTGGGATATGAATATGCATATTTACAGGATCCAGGTGAGTTATTAGCATAGATATACTCTCTTTAACCTGATCTGCATCATTCTAGATTAACTGGGAATTACCTTTTTTGTTTGTTTGTATAAAATAGAGATTATGATTCTTACACAATTCTGAATGGTCAATTTTACATAAACGTTTATTATTAGAGGTTCTGACCATTGATTTTTTGCTTCAGCCTATTTTTTTAAATATTATATTATCTCATTTAAATTCTTTTTTTTATCTTTAAATTAATGCTTCAATAAATCAGTGACGAAATCTTTGGTCTGATAGCCCCACCTTAAGCAATGATAGCTCAGCCCTAACAAACTAATAACTCCTCCCTAGAGAAGGACTAATAGCCCCGCCCTATAGGACTTATAACTCCTTGCTTAAGGACTTATAGCCCCGCCCTAAGGGACTGATAGCTCAACCATAAAGGACTGATAAACCTGCCCTAAATGACTGAAAGCCTCACCCTAAATGACTGATAGCCCTGCCCTAAAGGACTAATAACTCCTCCCTATAGGACTGAAAGCCTTACCCTAAATGAATGCTAGCTCCACCCTAAAGAACTGATAACCTCGCCAAAAATTACTCATAGCATAGCTCCACCCTAAAGGACTGATAACCCCGCCCAAAATTACTAATAGCTCCACCCTAATGGACTGATAGCCCCGCCCAAAATTACTGATAGCTCCACGCTAAATGACTGATAGCCCTGCCCAAAAGGACTGATAGACCACCATAAAGCACTAATAACTCCGCCCTAAAGGACTAAAAGCCCCATCCAAAATGACTGATAGCTCCACCATAAAAGACTAATAACCCCACCCTAAGGGACTGTTAGCCCCGCCCTGAAGGACTGATTGACCTGCCCTAAAGAACTAATAACTCCTCCCTAAAGGACTGATAGCCCCACCCTAAAGGACTGATGGCTCAACCATAGAGGACTGATAAACCTGCCCTAAAGGACTAATAACTCTTCCCTAAAAGACTAATTACTCCTCCCTAAAGGACTGATACCCCCACCATAAAGGACTAATAACTCCCCCCTACAAGACTGATAGCCCCGCCCTAAAGGACTGATAGATCAACCATAAAGGACTGATAAACCTGCCCTAAGGGACTAATAACTCTTCCCTAAAGGACTGATAAACCTGCCCTAAGGGACTAATAACTCTTCCCTAAAGGACTGATAGCCCCACCCTAAAGGAATAATAACTCCTCCCTAAAGGACTGATAAACCTGCCCTAAAGGACTAATAACTCCTCCCTAAAGGACTGATAAACCTGCCCTAAAGGACTAATAACTCCCCCCTAAAAGACTGATAGCCCCGCCCTAAAGGACTGATAGCCCCACCCTAAAGGACTAATAACTCCCCCCTAAAAGACTGATAGCCCCGCCCTAAAGGACTGATAGCCCCACCCTAAAGGACTAATAACTCCTCTCTAAAGGACTGATAGCGCTGCCCTAAATGACTGAAAACTCCACCCTAAATGACTGATAGCCCCGCCCTAAAGGACTAATAACTCCTCCCTAAAGGACTGATAGCCCCGCCCTAAGGGACTGATAGCTTAACCATAAAGGACTGATAAACCTGCCCTAAATGACTGAAAACTCCACCCTAAATGACTGGTAGCTCCACCTAAACTAACTGATATATCCCTGCCCTAAAGCATTGATAGCTCCACCCTAAAGGCACTGCATGTGACCAGAAGTGAAGAAAAGTCTTTTCGAGGGGGAGGGAATGTTATTATATTTGATTAAAGATTCTGAAATACATTTTTACAAATTAAAGTGCACCGATACATTGTTTATAACAAGCACTATTATTTATATAAAAATAAGAGAGAACGTTCTGATTCCATTCTGTCTTTGAAACCCTAATGGCGGTGTGTTTAAATGGAGCTTGCGATCTTTCCTCGATTAATGGCGCTCCCTCTCCTGATTGGCTGCAGGTCAGCGGTTTGTGCAGGAGTTCCTGACGCCGTATCTGGAGCAGGCTCAGCAGATCTGGCAGTGGCTGCTGGCGGCAGGTATCCTGGGTGCTGCCGTAGCAGGAATAATCGCAACGGTTTTCGCAGTGGCGTGTCGCAGACAGACGAGGAGACGGAAGCTGTCGTATGGAGAGAGACAGCCGCTCCTGAACAGCAGTGAAGAGGAGGGTTCAGCTTCATATCAAACCACACTGTGAACCGAAGCAGGACGGATGCGCTGAAACGAGTCATCTGGTCTCGCCTGTAAACCTGAGGGTTGTGTTTGCATACTGCCAAGTGCACTACATGTGTTACAGTACTCGCAAGTTTGGCCTCAGCAAGAGAAGGATGCAAACATGTTGATCAAAACTGACGGTAAATGCAATAATAATTTATTCTATGTTAAAGGGACGGTTCACCCAAAACTGAAGATGTCATCGTTTGCTAACACTTAAAGGGACAGTTCACACAAAAATGAACACTTCCTGATAATTAACAATTAGGAAGATTTAGAGCTGAATTAACAGTATTTTGTGATTCACAAGTGTTTTCCGTTTGTTTACGGTTGTGAATTGCATTATGGGATGTTGATCTCTGCTCTGTCGACTTTTGATGTTGACAATTCAACTCTACAGTTTAAAAGCCGGCTCACACTGTGAGATTTTTTATAATCCTGAACGATTGTAGCATGTCAGACTGCACGAACGTGGCTATCATGTCACATTGTAAGATCTCAGCTAGGGGTGGGCGATATGACCTAAAATTAATATCACGGTATTTTTCATCTTTTGAACGGTGACGGTATAATATCATGGTATTACTTTCAATAGCAAAATAATATACATCTCAAGGAAGAACGGACAAAAGAAAGTCTCACTTCTATCACTCTTTAAAAGTTTTGGTTTGGGTCATTGTAAATGCTCAGTCTCGTTATGAGCTGATCTTCATTTCTCTGTGTTGGTGGAATAAAGCAGGCGAGTCAGCCGCACCAATTTATAAGCAGACAGCAGGATTCTCGCGATGACCACCGGCGCAATACCGCTCTTTGTTATGAGCCGTAGTTTCAGTGTAAACTTAGTAAAGGTGAGTTTTTTTGGTGATAATGTGTACAGTGTTAGATTTTATATTTAGCAGACATTTGCGCTGAACACGCGGTGAATGCAACGCATCGAGATTCGGGCACCTTCTCCGAAAACACTCGATTGATCTCAGCTGGCGGATCAACATTTACCTCATGTCATGATCGCTGTCATCTGCGCCATTATTATTATTATTATAACTTTAGGTGAGGTTTGCAAACCTCTGCACTTTTCACTCTTCAGCCGTTTGCATTTCCTGCAGTAACAAAAGCTCCCTGTTATCTGACAGCGGGAAGCGTTGAGTGACTGACAGCTAATACTTCAGCAGGGTAGAGCGATTCAGCAAGTTTTTAGAGAAAATCAAATCAGATTGCACTACAACCATTATATTCAGACACACAAATACTCCCAAATATATTATAAGGGCGCATAGATTAAATTTCGGGCGCTCATGCGACCAAAATGGTTGCAATTTCGAGCCCTGTAGTATAAGGACATGTATTCAGACCACAACTGAACGTTTGAAGAAAATTGAATGCCTTATTATTTAGAATTAGCTATTATTGATGTAAATGCAGCCGTTTAAGGTGCATAATTGATTTATTACGGTATTGACGGTATTAGAAAATCCATGTCGTGGCGCAATGTCACACCGGTGATGACTATGAGTTTCTATTGGTTCTTTGACGCTCATGGCAGCTGTGGTCACACTGCAGTATCTTCTGACACTGCTAGAACTTCATCTGAGGAAAAATCTGATCGCAATGAGCATTAAGCGGCTGTCTGTGAACATGTCAAAGCAACGATCTAAGATCACTGATTTTAGCCTGGGATTTCAGGAATCTTTTAGGATTCCCTAAATTTGTCTCAGATGACAAAATCGTGGCTGAAATCTCACAGTGTGAGCAGGGCTTAACAAGTGACTTTACTGACATTTTAGTAGGACCAGGACTACAGTGGTTCATATAATGGCAGTGAATGGTGACAGGTTTTTTTTTTAAGATCAAAAATAAACATAAAAATGAGTCCAAATCAATAGCCATAGCTCCTGATCACACACTGAGGTCTTAGGAAGCAAAGTGATTGGTTGGTGTAAGAAACTGAACATTATTAGCAAATATTTCAATTTTTGGACTACAATTGGACTACAGTAGCATGTGTGCCAAGAATCATTTAAGCAAGGTGGATTAAAGCTAATCATTTTGTAAATAACGTTCACTTTCTAACACAGACCAATTGTTTTGCTTCACAAGACCTCAGTGTGTCATCAGGAGCCACGGCTGTTGATTTGCACTCGTTTGTATGCGTTTATTCTTAATCTAAAAAAAACCTGTCACCATTCATATCATACCAATCACCAAAGACCACGAATTCAGCTTGAAATCTTCTTTAATCTTCTACCGAAGAAGAAATGAACAGGACATTTTAATTTTGGGGTGAACTATCCCTTTAAGTAGTAGTAAACATCAGTGAATTTATCTTCCATTGAACACAAAAAGAAGATATTTTGAAGAATGTTGGGGAAAAAGAAGTATAATATGAATACTATCCGCTTGTTAAGTGGTGACGTATGGAAAACTGTTTTCTGGTCCAAGCAGCCACTCATTTGAATTGAGAAAACATTCATTTATGACCACTTATTAGTCATATCACACATTAAAGTGAACCTGCTATACAATCATATTGTACACAGCAGTCTCTGGACTTGCTGCATCACAGACATCAATATTTGAACAATTTATAAATCACTTTCTGGCCATCAGGCATATATATATATATATATATATATATATATATATATATATACAGTTGAATTAGCCCTCCTGAATTAGTTGCCCCCTGTTTATTTTTTCCCACAATTTCTGTTTAACGGAGAGAAGATTTATAAACAGAATAGTTTGAATAACTCATTTCTAATAACTGATTTATTTTATCTTAGTCATGATGATATATATACAAATAATATTTGACTAGATATTTTTCAAGACACTTCTATACAGCTTAAAGTGACATTTAAAGGCTTAACTAGGTTAATTAGGTTAACTAGGCAGGTTAGGGTAATTAGGCAAGTTATTGTATTTATTGGTTTGTTCTGAAGACTATCAAAAAAATAAGCTTAAAGGGGCTAATAATATTGACCTTAAACTGGATCATAAAAAATTTAAAACTGCTTTTATTCTAGCCGAAATAAAACAAATAAAACTTTTTCCAGAAGAATAAATATTATCAGACATACTGTAAAAATTTCCTTGCTCTGTTGAACATCATTTGGGAAATATTTAAAAAAGAAAAAAATTCAATGGGGGGCTAATAATTCTGACTTCAACTGTGTGTATATATATATATATATATATATATATATATATATATATATATATATATATATATATATATATATATATATATATATATATATATATATATATACACACACACACACACAGCGATTGTGATTTTCGAAAGTAATACATTGCTTTATAAACGTTAATATTAACATTTGTTGAGTCTCCCCATATACAGGGTGGGCCATTTATATGGAAACACCTTAATAAAATGGGAATGGTTGGTGATATTAACGTCCTGTTCGTGGCACATTACTATATGTGAGGGGGCAAACTTCAAGATGGGTGGCATTTAGAGGTCAGCATCTTGGATCCAACTTTTGTTTTTTTCAATGCGAAAGGGTCATGTGACACATCAAACTTATCGGGAATTTCACAAGAAAAACAATGGTGTGCTTGGTTTTAACGCAACTTTATTCTTTCATAAGCCCCCTCACATATACTAATGTGCCACAAACAGGACGTTCATATCACCAACCATTCCCATTTTATTAAGGTGTATCCATATCAATGGCTCACCCTGTAGTTTGATAGAGCACTTGGACCTGGAAGCCGGTTCGTGTGACGTCACACTTAACAAGCAGATGGAAGTCAATGGCAGTTTTTTTCAACATTCTTCCAAATATCTTCTTTTTGTGTTTAACAGAAGAAAGAAACAGATTTTAAACAAAAGGATGCATAAATGATGACAGATTTGTTTGTTTTGGGTGAACGATCCCTTTGGTAATTGGTAAAACGTACACTGTGAATTAAGCAAATGTCCCGAACACAGCAAAGCTTTAGCCCCAGGTTTGTTTTTGTCATGTGTCTTTTTGTCCCCTCTTGATCAACCAATGATATTCATGGTGCTTGTATTGTCACTGTGACACGTACTGCATGTTCAAATGAAAAAAGAAATGCTAACAAAGTGATATTAAAAAGATTTATGAGATAAATCAGCGATTAGATGAAATCTTTGGCAGCGGCGGTACAATAACAGTGCAGTTCATTGAGGACTGTTTGTGTCCTATTAAAATATGAATAATACTAACACGACTACTGTTGCGCAGTACAAAATACAAATGAAATAAATATTTCAAATGAATGAGATCTTTAAATATGACATAAGAGTGTTTACAAGTATAAAACATGCTATTAGTAGGCAATAAAACACTTTATAATGGCAGTACAGTAACAAAGTCCTTTTTTAAAGGGATAGTTCACCCAAAAATGAACATTCACTCTGTTTATTGTCCCTCAAGTGGTTGCAAATCTTTAAGATTATTGCTTTTTCCTGTTAAATGCTAACTAAGATAATTCGAAGAATGTTGGAAATGGGTAACCATTGACTTCCATAGTAAGGAAAAAAGATACTATGGAAGTCAATGGTTACCCATTTCCAACATACTTCAAATGCTCTTCCTTTTTGTTCAACAGAAGAAAGAAACTCAAACAGGCTTTGAACCAATAGAGGACGAATAAACGATGACAAAATTGTAATTTTTAGGTGAACTATCCCTCAGTCTATATAGGACTAAGTGTTTTCAGAGGGCTGTGCAGGTTCATGTAGACAAACTACATGCAAAAAAATATCACAAATATTCCCTGAATAAGAACTTAACTGTGCAAATCTCCCTCACGTTAGACTGTTTACCGGCTTTCGGTCTCTTTGAGGATTTGTTTGCTGTCCCTCTTTTCATTCACACTCATTTAGATTCCTCGCATTAAACAACTAAAGGCCAATTTAAACTTCTGCGTCGAGTGTATGTGGTCTGTGCCGTACCCTGATGTACATCTCTCAATGTAACTGCATCCCAATGACACAGAGCACAAGATCTGTGATTGGCTGGCTTGGTATCGCTGACAAGTGTGGGCGGAGCCAAGAGCTGATGAGGCCAGTGGTGCAACGGTTTAAAGGTCATGTAAAATTAAAAAATAAAGCTTTTTAGGTGTTAGTTAAGCATATCTTTAAGCTAGTATTCACTAAAACAATGACTTTGCATTTAAAAGATGTATACATGTAAAGCTTGTAGTTTCTCACTAAATAGATCAACGATTTTTATTTTCACGTCACCTCATACTTCATCAAATCTTCTGACCAATCAAATGCTCTCTAGTGTCTGACATGCCCCGCCCCCTTCAAGACGCTTCTCATTTGATTTCATTTGATGCACTTTATCAGAGTGGTGATAAAAACTATTTGCTATTGGCTGTTATTTAAAAAGGGGAGGAGCTATACTATGTCCCACCCTCTCTTTAGGTTTCAGTTGAGATTACATCAAAGAAATGAATAAAAAAATGCGCATTCAAAGCACTTCACAAGACTTTCAACACTGAAATAGCCAGAAACTACTAGAATGGCCACAGCAATCATTCTGACCTTCCTCATTTATAAGACTTTACTGAATGTTTCATATTTACAATCTAAGCTTCTATTCAGTGCTTAATTTGTAAATGAATAATTTCTGGAACAAAACTGCCAAAGGAAAGCTCCCGTGACCAATGTCCACCAAACATTTTCAGCTTTTCCAGAACATAATGTTACCAGGCGGTTGTAGCAAAAACAAACAAATGTACTGAACGGTCTTTAATTATTTTGCTCAATATAATGTTAAGGGTCAACCATGGATTTTCAGCAATGACTCACTCAGTCTAATCTTCAAGAAGATCCCACAGTTAGTGCTTCAGTTACGTTTACTGGCTGACTTGAGATGGCTTTGCTTCTGTCTCCCTCTATCCTGATCCAGGGACACGGTTTCATCTTCCCTTGATCAGGCTCATTATCAGATTTAATCGTGGTTTTAAAAAACTGATATATAGTCGAAGTCAGAATTATTAGCCCACCTGAATTATTAGCCCCCATTTATTTTTTTCCTAATTTCTTTTTAACGGAGAGATTTCTTCAACACATTTCTAATCATAATAGTTTTAATAACTCCTCTCTAATAGCTGATTTATTTTATCTTTGCCATGATGACAGTAAATAATATTTGACTAGATATTTTTCAAGACACTTCTATACAGCTTAAAGTGACATTTAAAGGCTTAACTAGGTTAATTAGGTTAACTAGGCAGGTTAGGGTAATTAGGCAATTTATTGTATAATGATGGTTTGTTCTGTAGACATTCGAAATAATATATAACCTAAAGGGGCTAATAATATTGACCTTGAAAAAATTAAAACTGCTTTTATTCTGGCCAAAATAAAACAAATAAAATTTTCTCCAGAAGAAAAAATATTATCAGACATACTGTGAAAATTTCCCTGCTCTGTTAAACATCACTTGGCAAATATTTAAAAAAGAAAATAATTCAAAGGGGGGTAATAATTCTGACTTCAACTGTATGCTTGACTGCTTCTGGCAGTTTGAAAATACAAATATTATTTAGGTAGGCCACTATGCCATTATTTATTTTCGCTGATCACTGCGTGCGAAACAGTCACCAAACAATAAGAGTGATTGTAAACCTGAGAAAGCTGATTGGTCAAAAAAGTGACTACCTTTATGTGCGTGCACACAATACACACAGCTTTGCTCTGCTGTTTTTCACTCAGGCTCATACACATTCTCTCTCACACAAATACTCAGGTATTTCCCACGCAAAAGTTAAAGCCGGATCAGTTAAAATAAATACCATAAGCTAAACACGAATATCTGACATTTCCTGGAACAGGTTCTGGCAAGATCCAGCTAAAATTAAGCACTGATTCTATTGAAATCTTAGAATTAAGCTCTCGTTCGTCCTGTTATGATGTCGTTATCATATAAATCTGATATTTTTTGTAATATAGCCTATATCTGTGTATAAGTTGCTAAACTGCCTGCAAGCGGCACAGTGAACACCTGATAGGCCAGAAACCCAAGTCTATGTAAAGGGTTAATGTTGCAAACTGATGATCAAGTGTAAATATTACAAGTTTTTACCTCTTCCCAACAGGGAAAACCACCAACAGGTTGTTTTCACATGACATCATTGATGACATGCAAGACTCAGGTGGAGGGCAGGAAGTGATTCTTCTAGATAGGAATCGCTAAAGAACATCAGAATGTTTCTGTTTTATGTTGTTTATAATAGTTTAAATCGGCCAAAATAAGAGAAGCCGAACAGCTTTTATAAAACTCCAAAGTTTTTGCTCATAAAGGGGGAAAAGTTGAAGAAACTGGCTGAAAAACGGAAGAAAAGGAAGCATGTAATAAACATTCAATCAATATATTCATGTGTACAAATTTTTTTAAACACGATAATTCATTTGACAGCACTACTAATTATCATATACAAGCCTAGCTATGTGTGTTATATGTTAACGTGTTATATAAAATCAGACACAAACACCAGCACACATACAAAATCCAGGAGAATATAAATAACGTACCCTGCCATGTAATCGCTGCAATGAAATCTCCGTCTTGTTTTCCAATAATCCATGTCTTTACTGGCGTTTCGGCAGAATAAACAACGGTAACGCGAACATTGAGATGCGCCGCAACGTTGAGTGATTGATGGTAAGTTCATCGACCGAACAAAATAGAAATGCAACTGAAAACTAGACTTGTGGAGCACTTTTTACCACTAAAAATATATAATGATGATGATGATAATAATAATGTAGCATCCACGCTTTTATGTGCTTTCATCTGTTTTTGTTTTGTGTATATGTCTGGAAGATATAACGTTATCCGCATGGGAAAAACTATAGTCATTTATAATATGTTTTTGAAACACATTATAGTAAAGTGTATAATGTATAGTAGCTCTGTGTTACGAATGCTACAGAATACTGGTAAACTCTAATAAATACTGTAATGTTAGTGTAAACTGTGGTGCACAATTAAAATGTTGCAATATTTGGCGCCAGTGGTGTAGTGGTTAGTTCGTTGACACATGCAGTTTGATTTCCGCCTTGTGGTCCTATGCCGATCCTTCCCCTCTCTCTGCTCCCCATGCTTTCCTGTCAATAATATCTTTTGTCCTACATATTAAAGGTGAAAACCCTGAAAAAATTATTATATAAAATGTAGCATATTGCATTATTTGTTTATCACTACAGTTGTGTTATAACCAGATAATTACTACGAGAGTTTAATTCAAGCATGCTTTAAAACACTATAGTCCTTACTATAATTTTTTTTCATGTAATAGCTTACAGTAGCTATCCATCGCCTCGATGACATGCAAATATATGTTGGTTCAGTGAAAAACTCGGTCCTCTTCATGATATAAGAATCATGCCCAAGATATGTGCTTATTTTCTATTTACAGTTGAAGTCAGATTATTAGCCCCCCTTTGAATTTTTTTTTCTTTTTTTAATATTTCCCAAATGATGTTTAACTGAGCGAGGAAATTTTCACAGTATGTCTGATAATATTTTTTCTTCTGGAGGAAGTCATATTTGTTTTATTTCGGCTAGAATAAAAGCAGTTTTAAATTTTTTAAATTACAGTTTAAGGTCAATATTATTAGCCCCTTTAAGATATATTTGTTTTCTATAGTCTACAGCAGTGTTTCCCAACCCTGTTCCTGAAGGCACACCAACAGTCCACATTTTCAACCTCTCCCTAATCAAACACACCTGAATCAACTCATCAGAACATCAGAAGAGACTCCAACACCTGAAGGTAATGGGTCAGATAACGGCGACATCCAAAATATGTACTGTTGGTGTGCCTCCAGGAACAGGGTCGGGAAACACTGGTCTACAGAACAAACCATCATTATACAATAACTTGCCTAATTACCCTAACCTGTCTCGTTAACCTAATTAACCTAGTTAAGCCTTTAAATGTCACTTTAAGCTGTATAGAAGTATCTTGAACAATATCTAGTCAAATATTATTTACTGTCATCATGGCAACGATAAAATAAATCAGTTATTAGAAATGAGTTATTAAAACTATTATGATTAGAAATGTGCTGAAAAAAATATTCTCATTGTTAAACAGAAATTGGGGGAAAAATAAATACGGAGGGGCTAATAATTCAGGGGGCTAATAATACTGTCTTCAACTGTATTTGTCCTTTGAAATATGATATAAATTACAAAAATAAGGACTTTCCCCAATGTTTCCCATTTAGTTTTTTACTTCCTGCCCTCCATCTAAATTTCGCACGTCACCAGAACCACGTGATTGAAAACAACCTATAATCAAGAATGCATGATTATTCAGGGTTCTTGCACCATTTTAAAAGTTAAATGTAATGCTTATTAAGCCATTTTTAAGACCTCAACAAATATAATTTCAGCATTTCTTTGGAATAGGCTACTCAACTTAATGTCCTCGTTCAATTTAAATAAATTGTGCCTCACAGCTCTTTTGCCGTTTTTCATGAATGAGTCGTTTATATGTGTTAACATTAGTTATTCATAACATGGGCTATAGGCCACTTGGAAGTTGAAACAAAAAAAAGTCCTCTGTAAAATCTTAACATCTCAGCACTCTAAATAGGCCTGGGTACATACACTTAGCCTTTAAATTGGCCAACACACCAATAAATATAAGTCTTTCTTAACAAATTAAATTAAAATAAATGATAAATGATGACAGTATTTGGCAATAATGAAATTAAGATAAAGGCTCTGTGGGATTTGTTTAGCCGCTTCTCTTCACAATCTGCATTAAGGTGAGGGAGAAGCTGAATAATAAAAGATTAATGCCAACATTAGCCTATATACTCTGTCTACATTATGATTTTATGGTTTAATTTTAATATTAAGTTATGATTTGAAAATTCTTTAACGTTACTCATCATGAATAGACTACGTGTTTTTGTGGAGGAACATTATTGAATCCACTGTAAATGGCTTTAGCGCAGTCCTGCGCTCACTGAGCAGCACTGAACACCTTTTCACTGCTGCTACTGGCCGGGATGCACTACTGATCTGGCTAATATGCTGAGCTAGTGTGTTTCCCATACTGATAAACTTCCAGTGACCTGTTATTGTTAGTTTTTTCCATTTTATACGGTTCATTTCACAGCATCGATGTTGTAATGTAATTCAAATACAATCAGTTAAACAGACTTTGGCATTCATTTAGTTGCTCAAGCGTAAAACGAGACAAAAAGCCGTTTACTCGCACGCGACCACTAGAAACGGCAGGCTAGCGCAGAAGCTCCATTGTATATACTGGGGTAAAATAAATGTTCATATTATAAAGACATGGCGGGAAAAATGTAAGTTAATGCAGTACTTCTTGTACAATCTGAGACGCACTTTATATCGTATATCACTCAGCCAGTGGAGATCGCCGGTTTTTAAAGAAAACAGACCTTAAATGTGCCGATTTTGCATTGGCATACACTTCACCGGAAACGATTAACCCAGGTTACTGGCAAATTAAAAGTCCTATTAGCATGCTTCGGCATATACCCCATTTAGCATGTTTTGGGTAGGATTGTTTGTCCATCTTCCACCAGTCAAGAACATTCATTTTATTTTACATGACATCGGTTTCAGTGTAGCGAGTGACCTCGTCATCTTCCCTGTCAGCTCGCTGTAAATTGCTGTTTAGCGCTCTACCGTAATTCATAGTGTATGAGCGACCGCCGAAATACCTTAGCGGCTAGAATGACTGTTCTTATTGAACTAGCAGCTGGCCTGACCGCAGTCTAAAAACCGCTCTTTTTGACTTCTCCATCAACATTTGTTTCACCTTTGCAGAGATGCATTTTAATGTTGTAACAAATGATTTGATTACTTCCTCACGCTAATCGAAATGCTTCACATGACTGTTCATTTACTGCACAAGCCCAAGCCCAGCCCAACCCCGTCTAAAATTATAAAAGTCCGAACCCACCCGAACCTGTCGGTTCAAAGAACGTCAGCTCTAGGCTGAACTAGTAACATTGTTAGGTCGAGCTGCAAACATAGCAGGGATTAACCTGGACCCGCTATGACTAGCTGCTGGTGTTTTCCTCCTTTCATGTGCGACTCGGCGGCTTTGAGCCCCATGGTCCCTAACAAAAAGGTCTTTTTGCAGAATTTACACATTGCCACGTCGTTAAATATACACTTTGCCATCTTTGCATTTTGAACCTCACCTCGACAACCGCGTAATGATAGCACGCAGGTGCAGACCGACGTAAGCGTCTGTAGCCGACCTACCGTAATAAGCTAATAAATCACGGAGACTGACTTTCTCTCCTGTTTCACACATACTAAATTAATCAGCTATTAAATGTTTTGTTGGACCACTGTGCTTCCCCATCGTCATTAAGCACACCGGCTGAAAATCTAATATCTACAGCCACTTTACGGTAAATTTAAGACTATTTAAGACCTTAATTTCACGGATTTTAACTTAAGACATTTTAAGACTTTTTAAGGACCCGCGAGAACCCTGTTATTTGGTG